>NC_133655.1:213406009-213706009 GCF_009905375.1 Apium graveolens
TAAGCCCAAGATACATTGGACCTTTTGAGATATTAAGACGGATTGGAAAGTTAGCTTACGAGCTAGCCTTACCCCCCTAATTTGCAACAAGTTCATAATGTGTTCCATGTGCAATGCTAAGGAAGTATCATCGGGATGCCAGACATATAGTGGAGTACGAGCAGGTGGATATGCAGCCAGATCTAACTTACGTGGAGAAGCCAGTAAGGATTATAGATAAGAAGGAGCAGGTGCTTCGGAACAAAGTGATCAAGCTAGTCAGAGTACTATGGCAGAATCATAATGTGGAAGAATCAACTTGGGAACTAGAGAGCGCAATGCTAGAAAAGTACCCCCATTTGTTTTCTGTTTGATTCCGGGACAGAATCCTTTTAAGGAGGGGAGACTGTAATAACCCCCAAAATTTTCAACTTTTTGTAACCCTTGTGAATAGTGTTTTTGCTGAATGAGAAAACTTTTCACGCCACACTATGTAGGGGTTCTGTTATGGATATTCTGGGATATTATTAGTACTCTATGTAGTATATAAGTGTATGTAAAGATCGTCAAAATCCAATTCCGAACACTTTGGTTTTTCCCGGAAATCCACTAGATACGGAGAGAATTGAGTATAAGGTAACAGGATAAAAAGGATTTAAATTAAAGGATTATGATAGAGGATCATAAAAAGAAATATAATGTATTGAGAAAGGTTAAAGGAACCTAAGTAATAAGATCCCGGGTATGATCCTTCAAACGATAAACGAAAACGAAAGTTAAGCGAACCGTATAACAGATCAGCGATCATTAGGCAAACAATTAGGAAGTTAATCAAAGGTATTAGAGAGGATGATGTCACCCAACCAATGAGAAGGGGACAAGGAGGGGAGGATGACATCATGAGGATGACACAAGCATGACATGGGAAGGAAGGAGGTGTGGTTGAATGAGAACCACACAAGTTCAAGGGCAACAAGGTAATTGACTAAATCAAACACAAAAACAAATCAACCAAGCCAAGAAAAATCATTTTTTCATCAAAATCAAAAAGAAACCAAGGCTTGTTCTTGAGAGCTCTCGGCTTTTTACTATTCAAAAGGCAAGGAAATTCAAAAATCAAAGATCCAAGCTTCCTAAATTGGTGAGTTAATTCCCTAATCATCTTCATGCTTAGTTAGGGCTATATCATGAGTTTAAGCCATCAATTCCTTCTCCATCTTCTTCATTTAATCAAAGAAGAATACTATGAATAGTGTTTTCAAGTTTTTAACTTGAAATTTTTCTTGTTTTCCTTGAAGATCCAAGCATTCCTAAGACTTCTCAAAGCTTCTTAAGGCTTCCTAGCTCCTCCCACCACTTCAAGGAAGGTATACCATCTCCAAACCCTAGATTCCTATGTATTATAAGATGATTTTGATTAGTAGGATGATATTGTAGCTTGATGTTGGTGATTTAGAGTTTGGGATTGAATTGGTATTGAAATGGAATGGTAAATGTTGTTGTTTTGATTAAAAGAACTTAAGTATGGTTAAAGTTAAGCTTAGGCATAAGTATGAATGATTAAATTGAATTGGTTGGGGTTGTTATGATGTGATAAGGATGGATGTTGGTTGTATGTTGGATTTGAGGTTGAATTGGGTTGGTTTTGAATGGTTTAAAATTGGGAAATCGCGTAAACATAGCCGTCGTAACGTCCGATTTTCTTTAGACTGTTTTTGTGCATAACATTAGGACCCGAGAACCCCCTGCTTGATTATGACCATTTCCATGTTTAGATATCTCATGTTACGAGCTTCGTTTTGATATGTAGTTCGTTCAATTCCGATGCACGGTTTAGGAGAAACGACCGTTTCAAGTAACGGCATTTCGTGAACGAAACTTTTCCCCTCGCCTTACTTTGAAACATAGGTTAAAGACCAAAAAGGGTTAATTAATGTATGAAACATTTATGGTAAGTGTGTTAGGAAGTTGGTAAGACACTCGCGAAGGAATCGTCTTAAAACTCGTAAAGGTTAAATTATTAAAAATGATGGAGCCGAGGGTACTCGAGTGACTTAAGCGAATCAGTAAGCGCAAAACAAGCGTTAGAGTCTAAGTTAGTTAAAGTATAGATTTACAAGTGACTTTGGTTTAATTCCAACTTGCTTGTTGTTTATAGGTTACCAGACTCGTCCCGAGCCTTTTATCACCCTAAGTCGCTCAGGCAAGTTTTCTACCCGTTATAACTGTTGTGGTGATGAGTATATGTATTTGCATTATCTTGCGATAGATGCATGTTGGTTAATTAGCAAATGTTGTTATATATTGAAGCATGCTGCTATGGTATATATATGCATGCCTGTTTCGTATTCTTTCCATATATAATTGATGATAATACCTATGCTAGAGGATAGCGGTAATTTGCATATACCCTTAGTATAGGGACCCAAAGGTGGAAATATTTTCTAAAACCGGGAGTCGAGGATCCCGATTAGATTTTGTATATATGGATATGAATATATATATATATATATATACTTATATATATATATGGTCATAGTTTTCAAAACTATTAATCGAATAAGGTTTATTCGATAACTTTAACTTTATTTTATTATTGAATATTATTTCGAATATTATTCGAAGGCTTATGACTCCTTTATATTAAATGAATATTATTTTGAATATTCATTCGAGGACTTATGACTCCTTTTATTTTATTATCTGAATATTATTTGAATATTCATTCGAGGGCTTATGACTCTTTTATATTATTTATTGAATATTATTTGAATATTCATTCGAGGGCTTATGACTCAGTTTATATTATTTAATGAATATTATTTGAATATTCATTTGAGGATCTATGACTCCGATTATTTGCTGAGATTTGTTCTTTATTTTATTAAAGAATAAGGTGTAAATAATCAAACTTATTTTCGATTATTCAAATAAAGATAGTACTTTCATATAAGTATATCTTTGGTTATTTAATACTCATTTCAAGTATAAGTTTTAATACTTCTACTTCGATTATTTTTATAAAGATTATTCTTTATGGGAATATTATTTAAATAATAATATTCAGTCATTTTCTAAATATACTGGGGACTGATTTACTTCATTAAATCAGCTTTACTCCAAACACTCTTTAAAGTGTTTTCGAGTCTTCAAAATGATTTTTAAAAGTTAGAGCGGATCCCAAAACTCATTTTTATATTTAAGATCTTCCTTTTTAAGGGGATTTAAATACTCGCTCAAAACCTGAGGGATCCGGCTCTGTGGTGTATTTTATATTCGCAACACGGTTGCAGTTTTGGTAAATGACTTGATTACTTACCCAACGTTCGGGAAGTAAGTCCATCTATTGAGTCAGCATAAGCAACATGGGCTCAGTGGGCGTCCATAATAGTGTAAGTGGCTCAGTGGGAGTCCATCAAATGCATAAGTGGCTGAGTGGCAGTCCAGCATAAGGTCCTATTGCGACCAGGGTGATGACCAGTGGGGAATTCGTCCATCTACTAGTAGAAAAGGTTACTTATGGGTATCTTTGCCTGATCAGCAAGATATCTGGTTTATGCCAAATTCTTTTCCTTTCCAAATTTATTGGATATTGCAATTCTGTTCATACTTTACATGACAGAGGTTTTCAGGAAATGTATAAAGAAGATGTATATGTGGATATATATATATATATCAGAACTTAATGAAGTATATCATGACTTCATTTCCTTTAATAAAATTTCAAAGATTTAATCTATTCAAATCTTGTCTTGTAGTCTCATCTATGTGATGAACTGTTGAAAACCCTTTATACTTTGAACAGTGGTAGTTCAAGTAGCTTTATAAATGATATAAGTATAGTGAAGTATTTGGTAACTTCATCCCTTGTTTTTACTTATATCTAGTAAGTAATTATCTTACACTTGGTAAAAGATTTTAGTAAGTATCCATTTAGATACTTATATTATTGTTATCACTATGTATTATCTTGCGAGCTGTAAGGCTCACTCTTGCTTTATTTCTTCATCACACAACAATAGTTAGGAAAGATGGCCAGACTCCAGCAGACCCAGCGCAAGCACATGGGAAGCGTCCCGCGTCTTCCCGATGATGTTGTAGCTGCTATAGCTGCAGAGGTAGATCTATTGTAGATCAGACCATCTACTTTTGAGAATCAATTATGTATAATTATAACTTGTGGCAGATAATGGCAATTAACTGTAAATTTATCAAGTAATCGTTATGGGTTGTAATAACTTTTAAATTGTGGATTCAAAGACTTGTACTTATTTCAATTTCATCTCTGAGACTATAACGGGTTGTGGTGTGTGTTAGTGTGGGGTCACAGCATAAGTTTATATTATTATTAATTAAGTGAAGTGATATTGTGGAAAGAAAGACCATGACGACCCGGATCCCCGACCCCGGATCTGGGGGTGTTACAATGAACCTCATTTAGTCAGCACTCAAACCCCACCTTTTAAGGTTGCAAAACGATACTTTAATGACCTCGTAAATGCTGATACTAAGAAAAAAGTGGTTAGACCATTACAGATTCCTAAGTCTGTAAAACATATCCTGGTAAATGCTGATCCTGATACTTATAGATCTGTTTACTCTGATGTCCAACCAACTCCAAACACCCAAAATCCATCAACCTTAGTACCTACCTCTCATTCTACTCAATCTACCCTCAGAACATATCTCAAATCCTATCTCTCCACTTCACAGACTGCTCAACCTTCATCTTCAGTACCTACTGTGAAGCCTTCATCTTCCAAGCCAAAGAGGACAAAGAATGTTCCTCAAACATCTCAAAAGAGAAGGAGGATTGTATTGAGAGATGAATCTGATTCTGAGGAACCGGTTCCTGCTAGAGAACCTGTTGTATCTGAAGCTGAGAAAGAGATTTCTCAGAAGGATTCTGAAATTGGGGGTTCTAGGCTTCTCAAGAGGCTTAGAAGAATGATAGTTCCTGAAACTCCCAAGGAATCCAAATCAACAAGGAAGTACAAGAAACAGAGGGCACAAAGGCCAGTTTCAAATGATGAAGAGGAAGCAGCTAAGGAAGGGGATCAGGAATCTCTGATCTCACAAGACAAGGAATTTGCTCCAGTCACTTCTTCTCCATCAACTCCATCTCAGGAAGCTGTATCTGACAAGGCTAACTCACCATCTGTGTCTCTTGTTGATCCAGGCACAAGTGCTGATATTGATGTTCAACACTTGGTTGTGTCTGAAGTATTTCTCTTAGAAGCTCCAACAACAAATAATCCTTCCACAACACCTGTTACTGATGCTGTTCAAACTCTAGAGTTATCAACAACACCTTCTCTGCATCAAGATGCTGATGATCAGACTTTAGGTGAGCATCAGGATATGGCTGTTGATCAGAACTTAGTATCAGATCAGCAATTAGAGGATGCTAAAGCCTCCATTGCTACTCACACTGTTGTCTTATCAGAAGATACTGATTCTTTAAGTTCTGATGCTGCAAATGCTGGAGATACTGGTGATGCTGCTCCAACTGTAGATGCTGATAAAGCAGGTCCTTCAGGACATACTCCTCAACAGACTCTTCCTAAGTCTGAACTGGTAAAGAAGTTTGTTACCGGGGATGCACCAGTACCTTGGAGTGAAACTCCTGCAGGTCTGGAGTGGACTAAGGAATGGAACTCAGTTTCATGTGTTCCAACTGCAATACATCTTGCTGAGCACTTGACTAAAGCTGATGAAATGTTAAATTCTGATGATTTAAAAACCCAGCTTAGAGTCACTGCATTGAGTATTAAACATCTACAAGGTCTTCATTCAACTACTCATGCAGAGCTACACAAGATTCAGGAGAACTTTATCAAACAAGAACAAGTTTGGAAAATTGATAAGAAAAAGTTCTTTCAACCTACCATTGACAGTATTGCTTATATTGAGAAAACTCAAGAGAAACAACAAGCTCAGATTGATGACATTCTGACAAATCAAGCTTCTCAGCAATCGCAACTTACTGAAATCCAATCCTCAGTGGAATTACTTATCTCTCTTTTACTACATGCTGATGCCAAAAAGGGGGAGAAGGTAATTAAGTCCAAATGCAACACTAACAAGACACTGCAAGGAAAGGATGATGGAAATGATGATCAAGGATACTCTGAAATGGGTAGCGGTCATAGTCAAGGTAGAAGGTTTACATCGAGACAAGCTAGTCACAGGACAAGTTCTGATACTGGGAAAAGAATAAGTTCTGCTGCTGGTAAAAGGATAAGTTCTGATGAACTTCTAGATCTTGATGAGGAAATGTCAAGACGGTTATTTCTTCAAGAAAATCCAGGAATGGACTTGGAAAGTTTAAAGGAAGAAGAAGCTAGACTTAAATCAGAGAAAGTCACATCTAAATCTGAAGCTTCTGGTAAAAATTCACTTCCAAAACTCAAAGGCATTGTGATCAAAGAAAGGACACATACTGAAGCAACGTTGGCTAGATCACAACCACAGATAGATCCAAGATCCAAGGGTAAAGAAAAGGTTGGCGAACCTATCAAGGTTTATGTACCTCCCGAGGAAGAAGAAATTACTGATGAAAAGGATGATCTTGCTCTGACTTCAAGAAAAGTTCTTAACACAACCTCTGACATGGCTCAAGTTGTTCAGAGTCAAGAAATTGTAAGTTCTGATATTCAGAAGAAGCAAGTAACCTCTGACAGAGCTCAAGTTAACTTGATATCAGAAAATAGATCAAAGACACTCTTACCAGGATTCACTAAAGCAAAACATACTCAATCTTTGAAGAAAACTGCAAGTGGTTTTGAAGCAAGAGTAGTTACTGGAAAGGAAGTTAGAGATAAAACTGGATTGGGAAGTGCTGATGAAAGAAGAGTACACAACACTACCAATGATCCAACTTCCTTGAGTGAACCAGGTATTGGAGCAACTCCTGAGAGATTGAATCAACTGGAATCTGTACAGATGGTTTACCATACCTACTTGAAAGAATACATCATGTTGTATTTCATGACAGATGGTAGGGTTTATCATATAAGACAAAATGCCATTCCATTGAAGTATTTTGAAGAATTGGAGCATGTACTTTTCTTACTTCAAGTGGATGACAGAATAACAGAGACTGCTGCAAACTACAAAAAAGAACAGATTCAGAGACATAAAAGGCTTTATTCTGTTAAGTCTGACAGCATATATGTTCCAAAGTACAGAGATCACAATGGTGATATTGTTGATATGAAGCATAATACTGCACAGATCAGAACATATCTTGGTATTAAGGGACTTAAATTCAATCTGGAGTCTGACAAAGCTTATGTCATAAGACTAGATTAGGAGTTGAGAAAAGCAAAGATCAATGATCTCAGAGCTGCAATCTTTCAAACTGGTGAAGATACTGCAGAGCTTAAAGATGTTAAAAGGAGAATGATTGATGAACTAAGATATGTTGAGAAATGTTTGTTGAAGAACTATCTCAGAACAACTCCTGACATCAGAGAGATCAGAAAATGATGAAGCCAAGTCGAAGATCTACAACTGCTTAAATTCTGATATTTATACAGACTGAAGTTGTTATCAGAAGTTGAAATTGGTAAAAGCTTTAAGGACTGTAAGTTGTAGTTATCTAGTCTAATTCTCATGCATTTGTACTTAATGTTTTTGACATCATCAAATATCTGTTAAACTTGTATATTATGTTAATTTACAAGTTGGGGGAGATTGTTAGATATATTTGATAATGTCATGGCTAATATGTTTTATGTTTAGCTTTCAGATCTTACTTGAACATGATAAATCAGTACTTAACTGTTGATCAGTACTTATACTGGAAGTCAGGACTTAAGGATATCAGTACGTATGTTATCAGGAGATAATCATCAGAAGCTAGATATCAGAACTTAAGTGCTGAAGGACAATCAGATAAGGACAGTAGCTGATTAAAGGAAAGAAGATCAAGATAAACATAAGAAGAGATATGCATGAAGAAGGAATTCCGTAAAGAATGGAATACTTGGAAGAAAAGATATCTGATTAATATATTTTAGGAAGCAGAATTATATTCCATATCAATTAGCGATTATCTTGTAACTGTGTAGTATATAAACACAGATATAGGGTTTACACTATAAGTGTTATCATTATTAGAGAAGATTATTCATTGTAACCCTAGCAGCTCTCGTGATATTTGTTCATCACTGAGAGGTAACAGTTCCATACTGTAACAGAGTTTATTGTTTCAATAAAGTTTGTTTTCTGTTACTTAAGTTCTTAAAGTTCGATTTGAGTGTACTATTCACTGTATTCACCCCCTCTACAGTGTGTGTGTGTGTGACCTAACAAGGATTATGATGTCACAATCAGTTATCATCCAGGGAAAGCAAATGTTGTAGCAGATGCGCTGAGCAGGAAAGAAAGATTGAATCGGTTAACTTCATGCGAAGAATTAGCTAGGGAATTCGACAAATTGGAAATCGAGATTCGTATTCCCAATGAATCTGTAGAAGCTACCTACGCTATGACTTTCCAACCAGAGTTGCTAGAGAAGATTCGTCATTGTCAAGAAGAAGTGATGAATCAAGATGACGACCTAACGGGAGAAGAGATCACAACTCAGAAGCATAATGAAAGAATTTTACGCTTTGCATCGAGAATCTGGATTCCTAACATGGCAGAATTAAAAGAAGAAATATTGCGAGATGCGCACAGTTCGAAGTATTCCATTCATCCAGGAAGCACAAAGATGTATCGCGATCTGAAGGAAAACTTTTGGTGGCCAAATATGAAAAAGGAAATAGCAGAATGGGTAAGTGAATGCTACACATGCCAGCGAGTTAAAGCGGAACATCAACATCCGAGTGGATTATTACAACCGTTAGACATTTGTTAGGGCGAAAACACGCGCTAATATTCACGCAAGTATACGCGTTCGCAAGTAATATAGAATATTTTCTAGTTCGTTCCCTCAGAGACTCAGACTAAATTATTGTCTAATTAAACTCACTCACCAATGTATGATTACTTCTCAATGTTAAGATACTAACACTTAAAATTGTTGATTAAATATTAACTATAATTAACTACTTAATTAATCACTTAACTAACACTTCAATTTATCAATAATAAAACACTCATGAGATCACAACTTCATTATTACTTCCTTCTATAGCCATTCTTATTACCTTTAGCATGTGACAGTGATGATATTAATCGAATAACATGAAACTGATAAAAGCCAACTTTCATTGTACTAATACCATTCTACCAAGCATCCACAATTAAGATAGAAGTTGAATAGTCATCAATTATGTTGAGTTCCCATATGTCTACAGAAATTGACAACACAACGATTTAAGCACAAGTTATTCCTTTTGATTACATAGGGCAAATAAAACTGTTAGAGTTACCCACTAATCATGCACAACGTACATGAACCTATGCTAGCATGACAAGTTCTAAATCTCAAGATCCACCGTCGCTTCACAAGAGATTAACACCCTATCTTATATGTTCGCGACGCACATAAGACGAATACGCACAACCAATACTAGATATCATGCAATCATCACACACTAAGTATTAAACAATTAACTAAAGAATTCCATAATAAATCCGTTGCAACCCCATGATCACGATTAGCCCACAATAGCACTTATCGTCATCATGGGTTCATATGAAATCATGATAAACAAACACAAGAAAATAATAACTAAACTAATTATATTAAAACAGAGTACGTCACAAGAGTAAATAAGTTCAAAGCAAGAAAACTAGCATCCAACGTTACAACGAAACAAGAATCACAAGAAGATATGCTTCCTCTTCGTTGCGGTGTGCTAAATCGGTCTTCTTCCTTATCTCCTTCGCTCCTTGCGTAAAAACACAATCTTATTCAATCCACACTTGTGAAAACGTCTCAAATCTACTTATATAATAGTCCCATAAAACTCAGATTACATAGAAGTGGAAACCAAACAGAAGTAGAAGTCCTAAAATAATTTGTCTTTTTTCCCGACCCTGCGCGGCCGCTCAGCCTAGCTGAGCGGGCGCTCAGCTTGTTGCGCGGCCGCTCAGCAATGCTGAGCGGGCGCTCAGCAATGCTGAGCGGGCGCTCAGACCTCTACTGGAAAAATTCTGATTTTGCTCCGTTTCTTCGCCGTAATCTGCCCGTTTCTTTCCTCTCGCAATGGTGAACACATGCCAAGGCTTATTTTTGATGATTCCTCCCCCGAAATGCAACTAAAACCCTGAAATGCATAAACACTAGAAAAACGCATCAAATACACAAAATACTTGATTTCAAGACACCAATTTAAGCCATTTTAAGACGCTCTAAGTGGTATAAAATGCCACTTATCACACCCCCAAACTTAAATTGATGCTTGTCCTCAAGCGTCACAGACTCAAAAACAAATAAAAACATGCATGAATGCAATCTATATGAAAATGCAGCGATCCCCCTTACTACAATTAATCAACCAAATTGCCACATCCCAACGAATGCAGTTAGACAACTAAAGATCAATAAACTCATGCAAACAGACATACAGCCAAAAACGTGGTGTGTGCAAATGCTTAACAGATATGCTTCGGAACTAGACCAATTACTATGACTAGACTATCCTCAAGGCAATCCTACGATTATACAAAGAATAAAAAATTCTAGGCACAAAGTGATATACAACACTACAAGAACTCTGGAGCTTACTATGGAATCGTGCTTTTTATTTACAACTCAAATGCTTATTTGACCGTGCAATGAGTGAGGTCCACAAAAGACTTATACAATGGTATCCATGTAACGAGCGTTAGGTTAGCGGATCCCAGACTCTAAAAGCCTTAGGTCACTAGGCACAAAGTCCCCTAAGAACTTAATAACTCGAATACCAAAGAGCCCACTCTTGATCAATTATGCAATTTTTTTTTTTTAACTTCTGAGCAAGTGCATTTCGCTCCATCTTGCTCAACCCTAGACTACTCGCACCATATGCGAGCCGGCTACTAGCCATTTGACGCCTAGCCACAACTAGCAATAACTTCCATATTTTTTTCTCCAAAATTTTTTTCTTTTTCATGCCTTTATCACTAAGAACCTATAATCGAATTCTAAGCATAATAAGTAGATTGACCTTGAAAACAACCAAATCATAACAACAATCTAGCCCTTTCGCATTCTCTAAGACTTAGTGGACTTACAATTGTTTCTAGCATGCATATCAACCTACACAACTTAATATCACTTTAATGCTATCACTACACTCACATCAATATCACAATTCAGTCGATAAATCATTGCAAAAGGGATCATGGTAAATGCATGAGCTACATGACATTCATAACAAAAAAAACTATATGGCATAAATTATGCAACTATATGAACTAAACTATCATGAATATGCAACTAAATGACACACACACAATATTCCTTAACTACCACCCCCAAACTAAAAATCTTCACTGTCCTCAGTAAAAGTAGTAGAAAGGAACACAGGGTATACCTACTCGGAGTCATCATCATCATCACCCTCAGTGGGTGGAGTATCAGGCGGCGGGTATGCAGGGTCCTCACCAAAAACTGGCCACTGGATATCAGCTCCAAGACCTCGAAAAGCAGTCCCTAACGCAAGGGTGAGCTCTTGAGCAAACCTGCTCTGCGTCTCATACATGACATCCATCCGCCGTGAAAGCCTCCTATACTGGGCATCAACCATCCCAGCACCCTCCTGAGCTCTCGAAGAACCAGCCTCATCACGCCCTGGCCTAGCCATAGTAGCACCTCATGCTGGACGCCCTCCTGGAAGATGATAACCCAGCCCATGCTCCTCAGGCTGACCACCGGTCCACTCCTGCATCCCATTCAGAGTGCCAGAATCAATCGGAGCTGCTGGCAACTGCAACTGCTCATGAGCCGGCCAGTTCACTCCCACTGCTCGGCATAGTTTCGTAACCGTAGATGCATAAGGGATGTTCATATGCTTCGCTCCCCTCAAAAACTTCAGAATTCCTTGGTAGATAAACTCACCAAGGTCCACATAGTATTCCTCATTCAGAATTCCCCACAACAACTGTGCTCTCTCAACTGTGACCTCGTGTGCATGCGAAGAAGGCAAAATATTAGCACAAATAAATGCATTCCATGCACGGGCATACCTGTTCATGGCGATCGCCGGAAAGTGACGATACTCATTAGTGCTGGTCCTGCAGGTCCAAACTGTGCCCGGTCGACAGAGAGTCGCACAAATCAAATCCAAGTCAAAATCCTCACCAGTCTTTTCATTCCAGTTCTCCTCCTCGGGCTTCCTCTCTCGCTGTCCAATCACACGGCGAATCGCCGCAGGATGATAATCAACCGTCAGCCCTCGGACCACAGAAAACCCTTTCTTTTCGGCCTTCGCGTTCGCGTAGAACTCGCGAACAACGCTCATCGGTAACGCTTCGGGTGACTCACAAAAAGCTATCCACCCCTTCTCTGTAATCATGGGCAGCAACTCACCATCCCTCCCCGATGGTAAAAACCCCCTCTCCTTCAGAATCGGCTTCCCCAACAGCCTAGTGTACTCCTCCTCCGCGGCTCTGTCAGTTAACCGAGGCCTTGCAGCAGTACCCCTCGATGAATCAGCAGTAGGAACTGTGCTGCTGCTGTCAATAGTGCATGCTCTCTTGGGTGCCATTGATTCGTGAATAAAAGTGTGTAAGAACTGATTTTTGATGTTTGTGAGAGGGTTTAAGTGTAGGAAGTTTTGTGGGAGATATGTAGGATAGGTGTATGTATATATAGGGTGTGGATTAGATTAGGGTTTGGAAATTAAGAGGTAACATGATGGGGTAGTGGGAACAAATCGTGGGTTTATGGGCTAAAACTATTTTTGTGTGTTTTTTTTTTCTGAACTGTAAAAAAAATTCTGGTACTCGACCCCTAAGCGGTCGCTCAGCAAAACTGAGCGGGCGCTCAGCTTGCTGCGCGGTCGCTCAGCAAACCTGCGCGGTCGCTCAGCAAAGCTGAGCGGGCGCTCAGCTTGCTGCGCGGTCGCTCAGCAAAGCTGAGCGGGCGCTCAGGGGGTCACTGGAATTTTTTTTTTCAGCCCCTGTTTTCTGATTTTTTTGTGTTTTTGGATAGGTTATTAACTTCTAAGGGTTCCTGTAACAACAATTCATGGGTTGCCTCCCACGCAGCGCTTCTTTTTCATCATTAGCTTGACGTTTCGTACCCTTCTCAAGTAGTCAACAAAATGGCACTAACCACTTCTCGGTTTGCCATGTCCCCATAGTAGTGCTTCAACCGCTGACCGTTAACCTTGAATGCTTGGTCCGGATCATTCTCAAAAATTTCCACCGCTCCATGTGGAAACACAGTTTTGACAATAAAAGGTCCAGACCACCTTGATTTCAACTTCCCAGGAAAAAGTCGGAGCCGAGAGTTGAATAAGAGAACTTGTTGCCCTGGCACAAATAACTTTGGATGTAGCTTCCTATCGTGCCACCTCTTCACCTTTTCCTTATACATTTTGTTATTTTCGTACGCTTAAAGTCGAAATTCATCAAGTTCATTAAGCTGAAGCATTCTTTTCTTACCAGCTGCATCTAAATCCAGGTTCAACTTCTTCAATGCCCAGTAGGCCTTATGCTCAAGCTCCGCAGGTAGATGACATCCCTTACCGTACACCAACTGAAACGGTGACATCCCAAGTGGAGTTTTGTATGCTGTTCTGTAAGCCCAAACAGCTTCATCAAGCTTTAAAGACCAATCCTTCCTTGACGGACAAACAACCTTCTCTAGAATGCGCTTTATCTCTCTGTTAGACACTTCCGCTTGACCATTTGTTTGCGGATGATAGGCGGTAGCTACTCGATGATTCACATTATAACGCTGCATCATAGAAGTGAACTTACGGTTGCAAAAATGCGATCCTTCATCACTTATGATTACCCGAGGTGTTCCAAACCTTGTGAAAATTTGCTTATGAAGAAAATTTAGCACTGCCTTTGCATCATTTGTCGGTAAAGCTTTAACTTTGACCCATTTTGAGACATAATCGACTACCAGCAAGATGTACTGATTATTACAAGATGATATAAAAGGCCCCATGAAATCGATTCCCCACACATCAAAGACCTCGACTTCAAGCATCACATTTAATGGCATCTCATCCTTCCTTGACAAATTTCCCACTCTTTGGCAATGATCACACCTTAAAACAAACTGATGAGCATCCTTGAACAAAGTAGGCCAGAAAAAACCTGCTTGCAGAATACGAGCTGCCGTCTTCTCACCACCATAGTGTCCACCATAAACCGTGGAATGGCAGTCTCGTAATATCCCCTCCGTCTCACAGAACGGGATACATCTCCTGATGATCTGGTCAGCTCCCTGTCTAAACAAATATGGTTCATCCCACATATACCACTTCACCTCATACATAAACTTCTTCTTTTGAGCGGATGTCAAATTAGGAGGCATTATATTGCTGACGAGATAGTTTACAATATCTTCAAACCATGGTTCTTCCTCCTGAATTGCGAACAACTGCTCATCCGGAAAAGATTCATTGATTAACGTCCTATCTTGTGAAGTAGAATCGGGATTCTCCAACCTAGAGAGATGGTCAGCTACTTGATTCTCAGTACCTTTTCTATCTTTGATCTCTAACTCAAATTCCTGAAGTAAAAGCACCCAACGAATGAGTCTCGGCTTCGAATCCTTCTTGGAAACCCGATAGCGAATAGCTGCATGATCAGTGAATACTGTTACTTTCGTACCAAGCAGATAAGATCGAAATTTCTCAAAACCAAAGACTATAGCCAAAAGCTCCTTCTCAGTAGTGGTGTAGTTCAATTGGGCACCATTTAAAGTCTTACTCGCATAGTAGACCACATGGAAGAGATTTTTCTTGCGCTGTCCTAGAGCTGCACCTACCGCATAATCACTTGCATCACACATCATCTCAAACGATTCTGTCCAATCTGGTGCTGTAATAACTGGTGCAGTGATCAAACTCTTCTTGAGAGTCTCGAATGCTGCCAAACATTCATCATCAAATTTGAAAGGCACATCTTTCTCAAGCAAATTGCACAACGGCTTAGATATCTTTGAAAAGTCCTTGATGAATCGCCGATAAAAACCCGCATGTCCAAGAAAACTACGGATTCCTTTCACAGAATTAGGTGGGGGAAGATTTTCAATGAGTCCCACCTTGGCCTTTTCCACCTCCAGACCCTTGCTAGAGACCTTATGCCCAAGGATAATGCCTTCACGCACCATAAAATGACATTTCTCCCAATTGAGCACCAAATTAGTTTCCACGCATCTTTTGAGTACGGCGCGCAGATTATTCAAACATTCATCATATGAGTGTCCAAAGACGGAGAAGTCATCCATGAACACTTCGACGTTATTTCCAATCATGTCAGAGAATATAGCCATCATACATCTCTAAAAGGTGGCCGGGGCGCCACATAACCCAAACGAAACTCTGCGAAAAGCAAACGTGCCAAATAGACAAGTGAAGGTAGTCTTTTCCTGATCCTCTGGTGCAATACAAATCTGATTATACCCGGAATAACCATCCAGAAGACAAAAATACTCATGACCCACCAATCTGTCAAGCATTTGATCAATAAATGGAAGAGGGAAGTGATCCTTCCTTGTGGCTTTGTTCAATTTTCTATAATCCATGCATACTCTCCATCCTGTAACTGTTCGAGTAGGGATGAGCTCATTCTTTTCATTTGCGACCACAGTGATACCTCCCTTCTTAGGTACACATTGTACGGGGCTCACCCACGAGCTGTCAGAAATAGGATAAATGATGCCTGCATCTAGCCATTTCAGAATTTCTTTCTTCACCACCTCCTTCATGATGGGATTCAGTCTTCGCTGCTGTTCCACAGTTGGCTTACTACCTTCCTCTAGCAGAATTTTATGCATACAATATGAAGGACTTATCCCCTTGATGTCTGCTATGGTCCATCCTATAGCCGATTTGAATTCTCTCAAAATCCTTAAGAGCTTGTCTTCCTCACTACCTGAAAGGTCAGATGAAATAATAACAGGTAACGTAGATGAATCACCTAAAAAAGCATACCTCAAGTGCTCAGGTAATGGCTTGAGCTCCAAGGTAGGTGCTTCCTCTATTGATGGTTTGAGCTTCCCTTCAGCGTTCTTAAGGTCAGAAGTACCAAGAGATTCAAATGGTATGTCCAGCTTTCGCTTCCAGGGAGAAGCGTTCAGATATTGTAATTGCTCGTTGCTATCTTCATCATCGCTGTCAAAATCCCCCACTAAGGCCTTTTCCAATGCATCAGACATTAGCATGTGATCGAGTTCCGAAGTAACCGCAGAATCAATCACATCCAATTTTAAGCACTCCTCATCTTCTGTTGGGAATTTCATTGCCTTGAATACGTTGAAGGTCACATCCTGATCTTGGACCCGCATAGTAAGTTCCCCTTTTTGTACATCTATCAAGGTACGGCCAGTAGCCAAGAAAGGCCTTCCCAAGATTATGGGAATCTTCTTATCTTCCTCAAAATCCAGAATAACAAAATCTGCTGGAAAGAAGAGCTTATCCACCTTGACGAGCACATCCTCAACTATGCCCCTTGGGTAAGTAATGGAACGGTCAGCCAATTGTAGCGACATGTATGTGGGTTTTGGATCAGGCAGATCCAGCTTTTTAAAGATCGACAACGGCATCAGATTAATGCTTGCTCCCAAATCACAAAGGCACTTGTCAAAAGTCAGATTGCCAATGGTGCAAGGAATGGTGAAGCTTCCTGGATCTTTCAGTTTTGGTAGTAACTTTTGCTGCAGAAAAGCGCTGCATTCTTCCATGAGAGCAACGGTTTCAAGGTCATCCAGTTTCACCTTCCTTGAAAGAATAGTCTTCATAAACTTCGCATAACTGGGCATTTGTTCCAGAGCCTCAGCGAAAGGTATATTGATGTGAAGTTTCTTGAACACCTCCAGAAACTTCCCGAACTGTCTATCCAGCTTTTGTTGCTGCAATCTCTTAGGAAAAGGTGGTGGAGGATAGAGCTGTTTCTCCCCTGTATTAGCCTCAGGCAGAGTGTGTTCAACAGTAGTCTTCCTTGGTTCCGCCACTTTCTCCTTTTGCTTAGATTCTTCACCTCTAATTTCAGCTTCTACTTCTTTTGCCTTTTCAGCATCAGCTACTTTTCCAGACCTTAAGGTAATAGCCTTGACTTTCTCTTTAGCTTCCTTCCTGCCTGGTACTTCCGTGTCACTGGGAAGAGTGCCAGGTTGACGATTGAGCACTGCATTGGCTAATTGACCGATTTGATTTTCCAAGGTCTTGATAGAAACCGCCTGACTCTTGCACAACAGCTTAAGTTCCTCAAAATCAGCACTAGTAGGTGCAGCTGCACTTCCCTGTTGAGGATATGATTGCCTTGTAGCATACTGCTGTGGTTGCTGGAATCCAGGTGGGTTAAACTGTTTACTCACTCCTTGCTGATATGGTGGCTGAATAGCATTCTGATTATTCCCCCAGCTGAAATTTGGATGATTTCTGTTGTTAGGATGATAGGTCGCTGGCACAGGCTGCTGTTGTCGCTGATAATTATTCACATACTGAACAGATTCGTTGACAAGAGAACACTGATCCGTAGCATGAGAACCTGCACAAAGCTCACAAACCATAGCTATTTGATTAACTCCATACGTAGCCAGAGAATCAACCTTTATTGATAGCGCTTGGAGCTGGGCTGCAATAGCGGTGGCTGTATCAACTTCCAGAATACCTGCTACCTTGCCTGACGTCATCCTCTGAGTTGGGTTTTGATGCTCATTTGCAGCCATCGTCTCTATAAGATTATACGCCTCAGTATAGCTTTTAGCCCATAAGGCGCCTCCAGCTGCTGCATCGAGCATGGGCCGAGATTGGGCCCCCAAACCATTATAGAAACCAGTGATCACCATCCAATCCGGCATTCCATGATATGGACATTTTCTCAACATTTCCTTGTAGCGTTCCCAAGCCTCGCACATAGATTCTGTAGGTTGCTGCGCAAATTGAGTAAGAGCACTCCTCATAGCAGCAGTCTTTGCCATCGGATAAAACTTCACCAGAAACTTTTGCGCAAGATCTTGCCACGTAGTGATGGACCCAGCTGGTTCAGAATGTAACCAGTCTTTAGCCTTGTCCCTCAGTGAGAATGGGAAAAGCCTCAACTTGATAGCCTCATCAGTCACGCCATTATACTTAAAAGTGCTGCAGATCTCGACAAAATTCCTTATGTGCATGTTGGGGTCTTCAGTTGCCGCACCTCCAAAAGAAACAGAATTATGCACCATCTGAATAGTGCCCGGCTTGATTTCAAAGGTGTTAGCTTGAATAGCCGGATGAAGGATGCTTGACTGAATGTCATCAATTTTAGGCCGAGAAAAATCCATAAGAGCTGGATCAGCTTGAACAATACGATCTCCCATGTTTACTGGTTCTTTCTGCTCAGTTCCTGAATCCGAATCCTCAAAATCTAACTTCTCCGGAATATCAAGAACTTCGTCTGTCTCCTCAGCTGTATCTAAAGTCCTCTTGCAAGAACGAGAACGAGTTTGCATAAACGCTTGCTAAAGTACCTGAAACACAACCGGAAAAAAATAAGTAACTACTACGTCCTAATCACTGAGTCCTAATGACCAATGATGGTAAGTACATAAACTAAACAAATACGCCGAGTCCCCGGCAGCGGCGCCAAAAACTTGTTAGGGCGAAAACACGCGCTAATATTCACGCAAGTATACGCGTTCGCAAGTAATATAGAATACTTTCTAGTTCGTTCCCTCATAGACTCAGACTAAATTATTGTCTAATTAAACTCACTCACCAATGTATGATTACTTCTCAATGTTAAGATACTAACACTTAAAATTGTTGATTAAATATTAACTATAATTAACTACTTAATTAATCACTTAACTAACACTTCAATTTATCAATAATAAAACACTCATGAGATCACAACGTCATTATTACTTCCTTCTATAGCCATTGTTATTACCTTTTGTATGTGACAGTGATGATATTAATCGAATAACACGAAACTGATAAAAGCCAACTTTCATTGTACTAATACCATTCTACCAAGCATCCACAATTAAGATAGAAGTTGAATAGTCATCAATTATGTTGAGTTCCCATATGTCTACAGAAATTGACAACACAACGATTTAAGCACAAGTTATTCCTTTTGATTACATAGGGCAAATAAAACTGTTAGAGTTACCCACTAATCATGCACAACGTACATGAACCTATGCTAGCATGGCAAGTTCTAAATCTCAAGATCCACCGTCGCTTCATAAGAGATTAACACTCTATCTTATATGTTCGCGACGCACATAAGACGAATACGCACAACCAATACTAGATATCATGCAATCATCACACACTAAGTATTAAACAATTAACTAAAGAATTCCATAATAAATCCGTTGCAACCCCATGATCACGATTAGCCCACAATAGCACTTATCGTCATCATGGGTTCATATGAAATCATGATAAATAAACACAAGAAAATAATAACTAAACTAATTATATTAAAACAGAGTACGTCACAAGAGTAAATAAGTTCAAAGCAAGAAAACTAGCATCCAACGTTACAACGAAAGAAGAATCACAAAAAGATATGCTTCCTCTTCGTTGCGGTGTGCTAAATCGGTCTTCTTCCTTATCTCCTTCGCTCCTTGCGTAAAAACACAATCTTCTTCAATCCATACTTGTGAAAACGTCTCAAATCTACTTATATAATAGTCCCATAAAACTCAGATTACATAGAAGTGGAAACCAAACAGAAGTAGAAGTCCTAAAATAATTTGTCTTTTTTCCCGACCCTGCGCGGCCGCTCAGACCTCTACTGGAAAAATTCTGATTTTGCTCCGTTTCTTCGCCGTAATCTGCCCGTTTCTTTCCTCTCGCAATGGTGAACACATGCCAAGGCTTATTTTTGATGATTCCTCCCCCGAAATGCAACTAAAACCCTGAAATGCATAAACACTAGAAAAACGCATCAAATATACAAAATACTTGATTTCAAGACACCAATTTAAGCCATTTTAAGACGCTCTAAGTGGTATAAAATGCCACTTATCAACATTCCAGAATGGAAATGGGAACATCTAGCGATGGATTTTGTAGTAGGACTACCGAGGACTGGGGCAAATCATGATGCGATATGGGTAATCATTGACAGACTCACGAAGTCGGCACATTTTCTACCAATTAACGAAAGATTTTCGCTTGACAAGCTAGTGCATTTATATCTCAAGGAAATTGTAATGCGACATGGAGTTCCAATATCTATCGTGTCTGATCGAGATCCTCATTTCAACTCAAGATTTTGGAGACAATTTCAAGAATGCCTTGGAACAAAATTAAACATGAGTACCGCTTATCATCCGCAAACCGATGGGCAAAGTGAAAGAACTATTCAAACAATTGAAGACATGCTACGAGTTTGTGCGATTGATTTCGAAGGCAGTTGGGATGAGCATTTACCTTTGGTGGAATTTTCTTATAATAACAGCTATCACGCAAGCATTGGAATGCCACCGTACGAAGCATTATACGGGAGAAAATGCAGATCACCAGTACATTGGGATGAAGTTGGAGAACGAAAGATTTTGAGTTCAGAATTAATCCAACAGATAAAAGAAAAGATTGAATTCATTCGGACATGACTCGATGCAGCACAAAATAGGCAACGCAAATATGCAGACCAAGCAAGGAAAGATATGGACTACCAGGAAGGAGAACACGTATTACTCCAAATATCGCCATGGAAAGGATTGACCAGATTTGGCAACAAGGGTAAATTGAAGCCACGATACGTCAGACCATTTGAAATTTTGAAGAAAGTGGGAAAAGTTGCGTACGAATTAGCTTTACCACCTCATATGCAATATATTCACAATGTGTTTCACGTGTCGATGCTTAAGCAATATAATCCTGATTCTAGGCATGTAATAGAGTATGAACCGATAGATATCCAACCTGATTTATCTTTTGTAGAACAGCTGGTAAGGATTTTAGATCGGGGAGAGAAAGTATTGAGAAATAAGTCTGTATATTTAGTGCGAGTGTTGTGGAGAAATCCTATGGTTGAAGAATCAACCTGGGAACTTGGAAGTGAAATGTTAGAGAAATACCCTCATTTGTTTTCGTAGAAGATTCTGGGGACAGAATCCTATTAAGGGGGGAAGGATGTAACGACTAGGAAATTTACGTTGTATTATATCATAGTTATAATAAATTATGTATATTAATATGTCATTTATGTGTGGTTATCGGTTAAACCCTGATTGTTATGTGTTACGTGCATTCTGTGTCATTTCTGTATTTTTAAGGTAGTTTCAAGATGTTTTATTTCGCATTCATAGGTTTCATTTCAAACGTTTTATGACCCAGACCATGATTTTAAAGCCAGTATTTCAAATAAAATAATGGGCCTTATTTTTCATCAAACGGCTTTTACCATCGCCTTATTCTGAATATCTAGATATTTTATAAATTTTCTCGTTTTACGAAAAATGACTTTTCCGGGCCCCATTGGGTGTTAAAAACCCCACAAAAATCAGATAATTATTTTTATAAAATTATAGGACTTTTATTTATACCATTTCTTTGTATTTTTGCATTATTCACAATTTTTGGGAAATTTTGGCATATATATTGCATATATAAAATATTTATAAATTAAATTTTAATACTCAAAAAATTATAAAAATTAGGGCCAAAATTTTTATTAGATGTATAATTAGCCCCTTAATTTTATTTAGGAGTATTAATTTTACTACTATAAATAGCCTAATTATTAATTAATTATAATTAATGAATCATTAAAAATCAGAATTTTCTCTGAAATTCGGGCCAGGAAGAACTTGAATCGGGTCGAGAATCAGACTGTGATTTCCAGCTGATTTCTTCATCAAATCGAGTGATGCCAGTAACCAAATCAAAGGTTTTGATCTATTCTTTCCATTTTTAGCATCAATTTCACGTTTTAATTCGTAGTTTTTGATTTTCGATTTCTAGGGTTTATGTTCGAATTAGGCCTTTTTGATTTCAGGGTTATTTTGATGTTTTGATGATTGATATAGCTTTGTTAGATGATTTACAGTCGATTCATGGTGTTTAATTGATTAAACGATGTCTGTATAGTGATTCACGATTACTAGGGTTTATACTGAATTTTCAAATTACAACTCGATGTTTTCTGTGAATCTTTGGTTCTTGAAAAGTTAGGGCTTTGATTGTATATGTACTTAGCTTTGATTTGCACTATAGAACGTTGAGTTTGGTTTACAGAATCAAAAGATAGGTTTTTGGCCGGAGTTGAAATCGGTTTTGATCGGAGAATGATATCCAGGGATGTTTCTGATTGACTTTGGCCTGAATTAGGTTGGGGAAGTGATTTGCAGTGATTTGGGATTAAAAACGATTTCAGATGATGTGTTTTTGACCCCGAATCAGACTCGCCGGAGTCCGGTGAAGTCGCCGGATTCTGGGTTTAAACCCAGATTCCGGTGGTGTTCTTCACTGACCCGGATTCCAACCCGGTTGACCCGTTTGGTTAACCCGGTTTTGATCTGTTTTGTCAGATGGTTGGTTTCTGACAAATGTTTCTGGATTTTTGATTATTTAATTATATTTTTATAAAATAAAATTAGTTTTATTAATTCTGAAAATCAATTAAAAATTAGTTTTAAATTCTGTAAAATATTATTAATAATTTCTAAATTATTTTCTTAATTTATAAATTCGAATTTAGTGATTTAATTAAGTATTTAATTAATTATTTAATCATTTATCTATTTATTATTTAGTAATTAAGTAATTACCTAATAAATAAGGATTAAAGAAATTAATCGAATATTATGATTAAAGATTCGATAGTTAGGGGAATAAAACGAATAACTCGTAATTATACGGATGATTGAATGATAAGTTCGATTATTATTATTATTATTATTATTATTATTATTATTATTATTATTATTATTATTCAGACGATTGTTAATTATTCATAAAATATCGTAATAATTACTCGTAGCGGGTAATTAAATACAGATAGTTAATTTAAGTCGCATAAATTGTAATAATAACTGTAATGTTTCGATGATTATGCGAGAAATGCGGATAACTCGTAGAAATATGAGTAGTGGATCGTTGAGTTGAATTCTGATGCTGATAATAGTTTATTTATTCGATAGTTATCGTATCAGTTGATTGTATCGATTATTTATTTGTAAATAATCGATCTAATCAAATAAATTATAAATATTTGTAATAAATTGTGATTAATCCTAATAATTAGGGATTAATTATTTTAAATTATTAAATAATTACTTATTACTTATTTATTAGTTATTTATTTATTAAATCATTAAAAGTGATTAATTATTCCGATAATTAATCAAATAACTTTCAATAAATCATAACTTATTCATTTTAACTCCAAAAATTATAGAAAAATTATTTATGACTTTGATTTTTCTTAAATAATTATTTTAGGATTTAAAAATTTGTAATAATTATTTATATTGAATAATAAATTGAATTAACAGTGTTTAATTGATAATAATTCAACCGTTAGTCCGATTCGAGTGAAATGAAAGCCATTTTACTCAGAAAAATAAATTCTTTTCATTAAAAATAATAAGAAGACCTAATTTCTTCTAGAAATTAGTTGACCTTATTAATTGCTTGATTATCAGTCGAAATGCGTGCCGAGACGAGTCCGAAAAATTCTTGGAAAATGGGAAATGAGGCAGAAGGTGATCAGCGGAGCAATCAGCGAGTCGGTTTTGATTCTAAAAATTATTTTAACTATAAAAATGATTATGTGCTTATGTGCTTATGTGTATTATATGGTTAATCGAGTCTTACTTGCTTATATGTAATATAAGAGTCAGTCATAAGCGTATGGGTAGATAATAGGAACGAAATGAAGTCGATTCAAGATGCAATTGAAGTACAAAATGACTTAACCAGTCTATTTTGCTAACAGAAGCTAAGCCAGCAAGGCAGGTCGAGTAGGTGATGGAC
Organism: Apium graveolens; assembly: GCF_009905375.1. Classification (NCBI taxonomy): domain Eukaryota; kingdom Viridiplantae; phylum Streptophyta; class Magnoliopsida; order Apiales; family Apiaceae; genus Apium; species Apium graveolens. The sequence continues at coordinate 213,430,033 of NC_133655.1, forward strand.
GAAAGTGATTTAATTGCAGTGAGTCGCGCAGAAGGCAAGTTTCTCCCCTATTCTACTTTCAGAATATTAATATTCATTTCAAATTCTTATTACGCTTGTACTCCTTCAATTCTTTTGTTCATATTTCAGTTTGATTCTTGAATTATTCTCTTCATTTGAATTCATTATTCATATTCCAATTGTTACTCATAATTATTGATATATTCTGGTGATTTGAATATATCAAAGCATACCGATTGTTCCGGTTGCTATTCCAGGGACTGGATAATACTACTTTTGGGTTTAAGTCTACTTAATCCTAAGGACCAGGACATAACCAGATCCTTGAGATGTGCCGTAGTGCCTGGGTGCCCGACATGATCTATGTAGTGAGATATTGATATGCACTGTATCATGGCTGATCAGCAGGGTATAGCTGCGAATTTGAGTCCAGTTTAGTTCGTTTGTATTTGCCAGTAATGGCCTTCTTTCTATTCCCGTGGGGTTATATCTTTGTAGATATACCCGGGTTACGGATTTAATTACATTGCTTTAATACTATTTATATTTTATGGACTTGTTGAGCAATTTTTGGCTCACCCTTTTGTTGTTATTCACCTTATTGTTTTTAGTTAAGAAGTAATATGAAACCCATCAGGACTCGAGTGGTAAAGAAGCGGGTCAAGCCTCGGGATCCTCTCATACCCAAGGTGTTGATCCCAATTCAGGAAGAAAGCTTTGAGTTGCCCGAGCAGGTGGAGTGTTGATAAATAGTGTGTGTTTGAATAAAAGATGAACTTAGTTTAAAAATGAATTAGACAATGGTTTATAATAAAAAGAGTTTGTGAGATTTTGAATTTTGGTTTGTAATAAAAGTAGTTAGTAGTTCTTATTTTCATACTTCAACCTAAAAAGATCCCGGTTAGTGTTAAAGGGGTTTAGTGTCATTTCTTTATTATTTGTTAATCAGATTATACAGGTTTGGTGATTAGCTAGTAACCCCCAGACTTATACCCCGGGTCTGGAGGGCGTTACAACATCCCTCACAAAGTGGCCACAGCTGCCACTGCAACAGTTACTGTTGGACAGTCTATTCTCAAGCCAAAAGCAGAATGGACTGATGAAGATATTGAAGAGGTTCACAAGGACAAGAAGGCCATAAACATTCTGTTTAATGGCCTAGACAAAGATATGTTTGATAATGTCATTAACAGTCAAACTGCTAAGGAAATTTGGGATACTGTACAACTTATCTGTGAAGGTACTGAACAAGTTAGAGAAAACAAAATGCAGCTTCTCATTCAACAATATGAATATTTTCATTCTGAAGAAGGAGAATCATTGAATGACACCTTCAATAGATTTCAGAAACTGTTGAATGGATTGAAGCTGTATGGCAGAGTGTACCAAGTCAAGGATTCCAACTTAAAATTTCTGAGGTCTCTACCAAAGGAATGGAAACCTATGACTGTTTCACTAAGGAATTCCCAAGATTATAAGGAGTTCACATTTGAAAGATTATATGGAATTTTGAAGACCTATGAACTTGAGATGGAGCAAGATGAGCTGTTGGAGAAGGGAAAGAGAAAAGGTGGATCAGTTGCACTTGTAGCTGAAAATGAGAGAACTGAAGCCAGGAATGAAGAAAAGACAATGCCAAGTCTCAAAATTGGCATAAGCAAATCAGAATCAAGCAAGGGAAAGGAGCAAGCTGCTGAGGTTGAAGACAATTCCAGTCAAGATGACTTTGATGATGTTGATGAACATCTGGCTTTTCTGTCCAGAAGGTTTGCAAAGATGAAATTCAAGAAAAACACTAGAGCCACTAAGCCAAACAAGAACATGGTGGACAAATCTAAGTTCAAGTGTTATAACCGTGGCACAAGTGGACACTTTGCGAGTGAGTGTAGAAAGCCAACTTCTGAAAAGAAGAAATTTGAGCAAGTGGATTACAAAAAGAAATATTTCAAATTGCTCAAACAAAAGGAAAGGGCTTTTCTGACTCAGGAAAATGACTGGACAGCTGATGGAGCCAATGAAGATGATGATATGGAGTATGTCAACTTAGCCCTGATGGCTAATTCTGATGAAAATGAAACTAGTTCATCAAGCAACCAGGTAATCACTACTGACCTCTCTCAGCTTTCTAAAAATGAATGCAATGAAGCTATAAATGATATGTCCAATGAATTATATCATTTACATGTTTCCCTTAAATCACTGGCTAAAGATAACACAAGAATTAAAGAAAATAATTTGTTTTTAAGTGATAGGAATGCTGTGTTAGAGGGTAAGATAATTGAGCTTGAAAAGATTAAAATCAAATGCTTATCTGTTGAGAGTGAACTAGAAGAATCTGTTAAGAAAGTAGAAGTTCTTTCTAGACAACTAGAACGTGAGCAAGAGGTAATCAAGGCCTGGAAAACATCTAGGGATGTTAGTGCTCAAATTGTCAAGGTTCAAGGAATTGAATCACTCTGTGAGAATGCCTAGAAGAAAAACAAAAAGGAAATAGAATTAATTGATGGATTGTCAACGGATATGGAAGTCATCCGTTGAAGGAAGAAAAGGAGCATCCGTTGAAGGCTCATCAATTGAAATATGCAAATGATTCTAAAAGGAATAATTTGAAAAATCTCAGTAAGAAGTTTGGTTCAACTTCCAAGAACTTTGTCAAAGAAGAAGCTAGCACATCCAAAGATGCCAGTAAGTTGAATATAGGACACATGACTTTAGATTAGTTGAAAAATAGGCTTAAGTTGGTTGAGGATAAAAAGGAAACTAAAAGAAAATCTAATAGAAATGGGAAGGTAGGGATTAACAAACAAACAATTACACACCTGATAAGTATGCTCCTAGAAAAAGTTGTGTGCATTGTAGTAGTGTTAATCATCTATCTGATAACTGTAAATCTGTTAAGAATGCTCCCATGCCTTTAACTCCCTCCATGCCTAACATGTCTATGTCACCACTACATGCTATGCCTGTTATGTCTCAATAGAATCGACATGCACATTTTGCAAACATGCCATATGTTAATAATCTTTATTTTGATGCATTTAGTATGCCTCAAATGCCATACAACATGCCTATGTGGAATAATATGTTTGCACAATCTATGCCTTATCAAATTAAACCAAATGTGCTGAATGATTCTGTGACTAACCCTACACTTCAACCAACTACATCTGAGATCAAGGTTGACTCAAAGTTACCTAAGTCAAAAGGTGCAGGAAGTGTGAAGTCTAGGAAAAAGACTAACAAGGCTGGACCCAAGGAAACTTGGGTACCAAAATCAACTTGATTTGATTTTATTGTGTGCAGGGAAAAAGAAGGAATCTATGGTACTTGGACAGTGGTTGTTCAAGGCACATGACAGGAGATTTCACCCTGCTCACATAGTTCAAGGAGAGAGCTGGCCCTAGCATAACCTTTGGAGATGACAGCAAAGGGTTCACTATGGGATATGGCTTGATTTCAAAGGAAAATGTCATCATTGATAAAGTTGCATTAGTTGATGGTCTCAAACACAATCTATTGAGCATCAGTCAACTATGTGACAGAGGGAATACTGTTTCCTTCAATTCTGAAGCATGTGTTGTCACAAGTAAGAAGGACAACAAAGTGGTTCTAACCGGAGTTAGAAAAGGGAATGTGTACTTGGATGACTTCAACTCTACAGATGCAGAATCAATTACTTATCTTTTCAGCAAAGCAAGTCAAGATGAAAGTTGGCTATGGCACAAAAAGCTGTCCCATTTGAATTTCAAGACAATGAATGATCTAGTCAAAAAGGACTTAGTTAGAGGAATGCCTCTAGTGGAATTCTCAAGGGATAGACTGTGTCATGCTTGTCAGAAAGGAAGCAAAAGAGAGCATCATTCAATAAGAAGCTTGAATCAGCAATTGATGAACCATTAAAACTGCTACACATGGATCTTTTTGGACCAGTCAATGTATTGTAAATTTCAAGGAAAAGATATTGCCTAGTGATTGTAGATGATTTCTCAAAGTTTTTATGGACCTATTTTCTTGGATCAAAGGATGAAGCTAGTGAAATCATTATCAATCATATCAAGCAAGTCAACAACCATCCAGATTTCAAAGTAAGGAATATCAGGAGTGACAATGGAACTGAGTTCAGGAATTCTACCATGTGGTTGTTTTGTGATGAAAATGGGATCATGCATGAGTTCTCAGCTCCAAGGACTCCACAAAAGAATGGTGTGGTGGAAAGGAAGAATAGATCACTAATTGAAGCTGCAAGAACAATGCTTGAATAGTCAAACTCCCAACATAATTTTGGGCTGAGGCTGTTAACTGTGCATGTTACACTTAGAATATTTCTCTAATCAATCAGGCAAAAGGCATGACTCCCTATCAATTGTTCAAGAGAAGAAAACCAACCTTAAACTTCCTTCATGTCTTTGGTTACAAATGCTACATTCTAAGGAACCAACCTAATCACAAAGGCAAGTTTGATGCAAAGGCTGATGAAGGGATATTTGTTGGTTATTCTGCTGGAAAATCATATAGGGTCTACAATCTAAGAACCAACATTGTTGTGGAATCTGTGCATGTTGTGTTTGATGATAAAAAGATTGATGGACTAATAGATGAGGGACATCATGAAGGACTCAAATTTGATAACATTGAGATATATTGTGATGATAGTGAAGATGAGAATGATGGAGAAGACACTTCAAAAAGGATTCAAAATCTGTCCTTGGATAATGCACAAAATGTTGTATCGGTTGAAAGTCATAATTCAGCATCCGTTGACAGAAGTAGTGCAGCATCCGTTGAAAGTCAAAGTGCATCATCCGTTGAAGTACATAATGGAGCATCCGATGATCATAGTTCATCAACGGATTATCAATTTACATCATCAGTTGATAGAACTCCCAGTTCCTTATAAAGGACCAATAACACAGGGGGAGTTTCAACCAATCAACATTCTATCTCACATCATGACAATACTGAGGCAACCTCATCTAGAGCTAATCTACCACCTCAAAGGAAATGGACCAAGAATCATCCTTTTGAACTGATCATTGCTGATGTAACATCTAAGGTGCAAACTAGAAGGGCTACTGAAGATGAATGTCTATACAGTAGTTTTCTATCACAGGAGGAACCTAAGAGAGTGGAAGAAGCTCTATTGGATCCAGATTGGATTTTAGCAATGCAAGAGGAGCTAAACCAATTAGAGAGAAATAAAGTATGGAAGCTGGTACCCAAGCCAAAGAACAAAAGTTCTATTGACATAAAATGGGTATTCAGAATTAAGATGGATGAAAATGGCATTGTCATAAGGAATAAAGCTAGATTGGTTGCCAAAAGCTACTCTCAACAAGAGGGAATAGATTTTGATGAGACATTTGCTTCTGTTGCAAGACTTGAAGCCATCAGAATTTTTCTAGCCTATACAGCCCATGCCAATTTCAAAGTCTATCAAATGGATGTCAAGAGTGTATTTCTGAATGGAGAATTGGAGGAACAAGTTTATGTGAGCCAACCTCCAGGGTTTGAAGATCCAAATTTTCCAAACCATGTGTATTATCTGTTGAAAGCACTCTATGGACTAAAGCAAACACCTAGAGCCTGGCATGAGACTTTGTCAAAATTTCTCGTAGATAATTACTTCACAAGAGGTACTGTTGACAAAACTCTTTTCTTTAGAAATGTTAATGGCTCTACAATACTTGTTCAAATTTATGTAGATGATATTATATTTGGTTCTACAGATGATAAACTTTGTAAAAAGTTTGCTAAGTTAATGCAAAGTAAATATGAAATGAGCATGATGGGAGAGCTAACTTATTTTCTTGGTTTGCAAGTTAAACAAGTTAGTGGTGAAATTTTCATTAATCAAACTAAATATATTTATGATCTTCTAAAGAAGTTTGACTTAATGGAATGTTCATCTGCAAAAACTCCCATGGCCACTGCCACTATGCTAGAATTAAACAAGGCTGAAAAGTCTGTGGACATTACAAGCTATTGAGGCATGGTTGGTTCACTTCTATATTTAATTGCCATAGACCTGATACAATATTTTCTACATATCTTTGTGCTAGATTTCAAGCTGATCCTAAAGAATCTCACTTAGTTTCTATTAAAAGAATTTTCAGATATCTCAAAGGGACTCCAAATCTTGGAATTTGGTACCCTAGAGAGTCTGGTTTTGATCTAATTGGCTACTCAGATGCAGATTGTAACACCCCCAGATCCGGGGTCGGGGATCCGGGTCGTCACGGTCTTTCTTTCCACAATATCACTTCACTTAATTAATAATAACCAACCTTATGCTGTGACCCCACACTAACATACACCACAACCCGTTATAGTCTCAGAGATGAAATTCAAATAAGTACAAGTCTTTGAATCCACAATTTAAAAGTTATTACAACCCAAAACGATTACTTGATAAATTTACAGTTAATTGCCATTATCTGCCACAAGTTATAATTATACATATTTGATTCTCAAAAGCAGATGGTCTAATCTACAATAGATCTACCTCTGCAGCTATAGCAGCTACGACATCAACGGGAAGACGCGGAACGCTTTCCACGCGCTTGCGCTGGGTCTGCTGGAGTCTGGTCATCTTTCCTAACTGTTGTTGTGTGATGAAAGAAGAAAGCAAGGGTGAGCAGCAAGCCCACCAAAATAATATGCATAATTATTTACAGTATATGAGTCTACTCATAATACTCATGAAAGTCTTGGTCAAAAGAAATGAACCAAGTTGATAACTTAATGCGATGAAGTCGCAAAATATTCAGTATATATATATACATATATACTTTTCAAAATATTGGAAGTCCTCTTCCATGCACAATATACACAAAGTCCCAGTGTATAACTGTATAAAAAAAATATCGTTGCAAGGTGATCTCATATATCTAACCTTGTCTCAACGTTTTTCTGAAAATCTTTGTCATTCATAAGACAATTATTAATTAGATATAAGTTTAAAAGATGAGGTTACCAAATACCCCAATATACTTATATCTTTCCCAATACTACTTGAACTACCACCGTTCAAGTTATAACCAGTTTCAAAAGTTCATCACATAGATGAGACTACAAGACAAGATTTGAATAGATTCAATCTTTGAAATATTATTGAATGAAATAAAGTTACGAGATACTTTATTTAGTCCCGATATATATATATATATCCACATATATATATCTCTTAAACATTTCCTGGAACCTCTGTTATGTAAAGTATGAACAGAGTTTGAAACATCCAATGAATTTTGGAAAGGAAAAGAAAACATTTGGCATAAACCCGATATCTTGCTGATCAGGCACATATACCAATAAGTAACCTTTTCTACTGTAGATGGATGAATTCCTCACCGGTCATCACCCTGGTCATAATTAAGACCTCGCGCTCGACCGTACCCCGGCCCCTCACGCGTTGATGGACTGCCACCCAGCCACTTACACAATATTAGACCGTACCCCGGCCTGTCGCTTATGCCGACTCAATCAAATGGACTTACTTCCCGAACATTGGGCAAGTAATCAAATTGTTTTCTCAAAACAGCAACCTTGTTGCGAATATAAAATACACCACAGAGCCGGATTCCCCAGGTTTTGAGCGAGTATTTAAATCCCCTTTAAAAAGGAAGATCTTAAATATAAAAATGAGTTTTGGGATCCGCTCTGACTTTTAAAAATCATTTTGAAGACTCGAAAACACTTTAAAGAGTGTTTGGAGTAAGGCTGATTTAATGGAGTAAATCAGTCCCCAGAATATTAGAAAATATCTGAATATTATTAATTAAATAATATTCCCATAAAGAATAGTCTTTATAAAAAATAGTTGAAGTAGAAGTATTAAAATTTATACTTGAAACGAGTATTAAATAACCAAAGATATACTTATATGAAAGTATTATCTTTATTTGAATAATCGAAAATAAGTTTGATTATTGACATCTTATTCTTTAATAAAATAAAGAATATATCTCAGCAAATAATCGGAGTCATAGATCCTCAAATGAATATTCAAATAATATTCAATAAATAATATAAGCTGAGTCATAATACCTCGAATGAATATTATAAATAATATTCATTAAATAAAATAAAGGAGTCATACATCCTCAAATGAATATTCAAATAATATTCAATAAATAATAAAGTTTAAAGTTATCGAATAAACCTTATTCGATTAATAGTTTGGAAAACTATAACCATATATATATATATAAATATATATATATATATATATATATATATCCATATCCATATATACAAGATTACTCGGGATCCTCGACTCCCGGTTTTAGAAAATATTTTCACCTTTGGGTCCCTATACTAAGGGTATATGCAAGATACAACTATCCTCTAGCATAGGTATTATCAACTGAACCAACAGATATATATTGAAAGAATATGAAACAGGCATGCGTATATATACCATAGCAGCATGCTTCAATATATTGCAACATTTGCTAATATAAACATCATGCATCTATCGCAAGATAATGCATATACATATATACATCACAACAACAGTATAACGGGTAGAAAACTTGCCTGAGCGACTTGGGGGTGAGAAAGGCTCGGGACGAGTCTGATAACCTATAAACAACAAGTAAGTTGGAATTAAACCAAAATCACTTGTAAATCTATGATTTAACTAACTTAGACTCTAATGCTAGTTTTGCGCTCACCGATTCGCTTAAGTCACCCGGGTACCCTCGGCTCCACCATTTTTAATAATTTAACCTTTACGAGTTTTAAGGCGATTCCTTCGCGAGTGTCTTACCAACTGCCTAACACACTTACCAAAAATGTTTCATACATTAATTCACCCTTTTTGGTCTTTAACCTACATTTCAAAGTAAGGTGAGGGAAAAAGTTTCGTTCGTGAAACGCCGTTACTTGAAACGGTCGTTTCTCCTAAACCGTAAATCGGAATCGAACGAACTACATATCAAAGCGAAGCTCGTAACATGAGCTATCTAAACATGGCAGTGGTCATAATCTAGCAGGGGGTTCTCGGGTCCTAATGTTATGCACAAAAACAGTCTAAAGAAAATCGGACGTTACGACGGCTATGTTTACGCGTTTTCCCAATTTTAAACCATTCAATACCAACCACAAATCAACCCCAAATCAATCATACAACCAATATCCCTCCAAACCACATCATAACAGCCCCAACAAATGCACATTAACCATTTATACTTATTCCTCACATGAACTAAAAGCTTTACTTAGGTTCTTTAACTAATTACCAAGATTTACAACTCCAACAATGCAACAAAACCAACTAATCTCTACAAACTCAACCAAACTTCAACCAATCAAGCATCATGCCTCACATATGCTATATCAAACACATTCAATCCTAATTACTCAAAACTAAAGCTAGGGTTTGTAGTTTATACCTTCCTTGGAGAGTGGAGAATCAAGAGGATGGCTTGGAATCACCTTTAAAGCCCTTAACCAAGCTTAATCTAAACAAAACTTCAAGAACACAATTTTTAGTTCTTGAAAACACTATTCACCATCTTCTTTGATGATTTATAGAAAAAGATTGGCTTGGAATTAGAAGCTTAAACTTATAGGAAGTATGTAACTATCCATGGGGAAGCTTAGATAATTACCTTGCTAAATAATAAGTGGAGGAGCTTGAACTTCCATTTTTTAAGAGGAGAACCCGAGAGCTTCATGAAGAAGAAGAAGAATTTTGTGTTTTGCCTTGTCTTGATCTTTTGGTTGGTTGATTTGGTTTTGTTTTTGATTTAGTAAAGTACCTTCTTGCCCTTGGATTTGTGTGGTTACAAAGCCACCACACCTCCTCCTTCCTATGTCATGCTTATCTCATCCACATGATGTCATCCTTCTTTCCTTGTCTTCTTTCTATTGGTTGGATGACATCATTCCCATTAATCCCTTTGATTAACTTCCTAATCGTTTGCCTAATGACCGCTGATCTGCTATACGGTTCGCTTAACTTTCGTTCTCGTTTTATCGTTTGAAGGATCATACCCGGGATCTTATTACTTAGGTTCCCTTAACCTTTCTCAATATATTATATTCCTTCTATGATCCTCTTTTATAATCCTTTAATTTAAATCCTTTTTATCCTGTTACCTTATACTCAATTCTCTCCGTATATTGTGGATTTCCGGGAAAAACCAAAGTGTTCGGAATTGGATTCTGACGATCTTTACATACACTTATATACTCCATAGAGTACTAATAATATCCCATAAGATCAATAACAGAACCCCTACATAGCGTGGCATGAAAAGTTTTCTCATTCAGCAAAAACACTATTCATAAGGGTTTCAAAATTTTCCAAAAATTGGGGTTATTACAGTCTCCCCTCCTTAAAAGGATTCCGTCCCGGAATCAGATAGAAATGAATAGGGATACCTTCTTAATATTGCACTTTCTAACTCTCAAGTCAATTTTCCCACATTGTGGTTCTACCACCAGACTCTGCCTAGTTTAATAATCCTTCTCCTAAGCACTTGTTCTTTTTCACTCTATAACCCTTCCTGGTTGCTCCATACAGGTTACGTCGGGTTGCATATCTATGCGCTCATATGCCTCTATTTATCTGGCATCTAAATTACCCTTCCTTAACATTGATACGTGAAACACGCTACGACCTGCTACATGTTCGGGGTTAGGGCTAGCTTCTATGCTAACTTCCCAAACGTCTTAATATATCCAAGGGTCCAACAAATTGTAGACTTAGCTTTCCTTTCTTTCCGAACCTCATCAATCCTTTCCAAGGGATACCTATAACATTACTAGGTCCCCTATTTCATACTCTTTATCCTTTCGTGTCAAATCAACATACTTATCATGTCCATCTTGGGCTACTACCAGCCGTCCTCTGATTAGATCTATCATATCCTTGGTCCTTTGGACTACTGCGGGTCCGAGCATCTTGCGCTCTACAACTTCATCCTAACATAAGGGAGATCGACATTGTCTTCCCTCAAGGATCTCATAAGGCGACATCTCGATAATGACATATGATCTATTGTCGTAAGATAACTCAATCCGAATTAAGTGATCATTCCAAATTCTTTCAAGTCTATTACACAGACTCTCATTATTGCTTTTAACATTAGAGCTTCTGCTTCTCAATACCCATTATTTTCCAGTTCGTAATCGCTACTACCTTCCGTTCCTAATATTATACGGGTTATACTTTTGCTCGTTAGCGTTCTATAACCTTTTAATAACCACGTCAACCTTAGTATCACGAATGTGTTCCCATTCCGCATACTACCACCACTTTATTACTCCTTTTTCAGTTGTTTCTATTTTCCAAAATTTGATCAATCAAATAGAAGTAAAGGAATTTGTTGAGAGATCACTATGATCATGAACACTTGTTATATTGCATAGTTAGTACAGAAGGTGGCCAGCCTTTAGTACTTGACAAGCAATTAAACAACATGTGGTATCCTACTAGGCTTCTATCACAAAGATAGATAGTCATTCGGCAATACCTCCCCTTCTGGAAGGGTTGTTCTTCTCAGCTTACATGAAATGAAAAGAAGAGAAAAGAACGAACTGAAGAGAATTGTATATATGAAAAAATATACTGCCACAAAATATCTGGCTTGGAACCTACCTCTGAACTATAGAGGTTTATCATAGAAGAACAAAACATATATGTATTTAATCATCATCAAGTATTATAGCATCGTATTTCACGTGCCTAAATATTTTCTATTCCGTCCATCATTCTATGGAACCATGCTCTTCCTCGAGCTTATGCACAATTACCTTTGAAACTCCCTCGACATCGAAAATCGAATCTGGGATCTCATTCTAGAGATCATCGCTACTAGAATTCTATGCTTGCACCGCAACCTTCCTCGTATAATAATACGACTCTCTATTGATAAGAAAGAATAATAATTCACTAGGTAGATACTCTACTTAATTAGTCTATCAATGATAACTTATACACTACCACGACCCGATTAGTGGTACTCAATCTCAACACCCATTCCAATACAACTCCCACGGTTGTAATCAGCTCATTACTCGCAGAATCATTGCTGCCTTACTATGGTCCACCACTGACCTACTGTAGTCATTCATTTTCCATGAGGTCTTAATAGCTAACCATACGGAGTCTATCCATGTCGTATCAAATCCTTCTAAGGAGGTAACATAATCACCATTCCTGATTCATGAAGAACACTCCTGATCCTGACATACATACATGACATGAAGCATATAAAATTTGCAGAAGAGTTTCGCTCAAAGCAATGATAGCAGGTTAATACCATTCTTAATCATATGCCTTCAATAGAAGACTTAACTCAAAGGTTTGTTTAGTCCTTTTTGAACTATGGTCCCGGCTTATCTCAAGATAGTATCTTCTGAGATAGATAGCCCGCTCATGGCGATTACACGAATTAAACCTTTACTAACTACTATTACGGTTGGGTATTGCACAGTCATCAGAAGGAATGTCAATCTTTCAAACCATAATTCAACCTTCACATTTTTAACCATCATCACTGTATTCTTTTGGCACACGCGCCTATAATTTTCCTCTTACCTTTAAAGTGTCGGCCACCTCTTTGGCCTTTCCTGATAGTAAAATTTCCTTACAGTCAATGTCACTTTAACCATCTCCAAATAAATTTTTTTTTTACCTTATTTCAATCACAGCTTATGTGAAAATGCTTTCCTTAAAATCTGATGAGTAAAAAAAAAAATCACCATTTTTCCATAAGTTATTGCCTCAGTCTTTAGAGGTTAATCACTGTCATGACTGACTCTCAATCATAATTAGAACATCTTTTATCTTAAGTCCTAATTACCCTGAATAATTTCAACCTTTACTGGTTCGATCCATACTTTCTCGTGGTTTAACATGTGCCCCACTTGGCAACATCATAATTACGTCATATTTCCTTTATCAACATTTCTATTCTTGAGAATTTTGAATATTACCTTTCTCCTTGTAAAACCTCTAAGGTTATCCTTGGATCGTTCCTCCTGTATTCCCTAGATACAGGGCATATCAAAATACCATTTACTATTACTAGAACCATTGTCTATATACTTCTGAAAATTTCTTCACGAATTCTTAAAGGTTATTGTTACCTTAACCCTTTCCAAATCATACTGTCAAAACTCATACCGTCCCTATTAAGGGTGAAATGCAAACCTTTATGCATTCCCCTAGGATTCATTTTAAGTTACCGATGTTCTATCCCTAATTCCACCTTTAAAAAAAGTACAAGCATCCTTCCATGGATAAATAAAGTCATATATCCCTGATATGGGTATCTTATTCAATCATTCCCACCTCGATAGTAAATGCCTAATTTCACAATAACATCTGTATACAAAATGAGGTTAATCAAAATGGCCTCCAAAAGATAACAACGGTTATCCGCTTTTCTTGCCTAATCTGGTAACGATAACATGGATGTTCTGGAAGATATTGGTCGTGTTCAACGTGAACTTCTTCTTAATAATTCCTTATTTACTTTTGTTGTTTATCTCAACAGTCACCTCAATGTTGGGATATCTTTCATATCTGGCGTCTCCCTTTCTGGGTATTATGCCACCGGTCTTACACTTCACCTTCTTGAAGGTCACTTCCTTCATCCAATTTTCTTAATTTCTTACTTTCTTATCCCCTTAGTCTATCCGCGTCTCATTATTTATCCTTCGAATTATCTCAAGGTTTCCTCGAATCCTCCCAACTTACAGGGGATAAACTATATGCATCTCTTATGCCTTCAACCGTCAACTTTAACTCATGGTGAATCACCCTCAACCTGACGATCATATACTTTTCTATTTCTATTAATAGGAGTCTTTAGGGTTTCCTCATACCCAACTCCCTTATCATTCCTCAAACTCTGTTGCCTTTTTATTCCTTTCCACTTCAATTCCTTTTTATTTTCTTTTCTCTTATCATTATTTCATGAACCAACACAACATAAGCATTGATTTCAAATATCCCGTCATTCTGGATTCGCGTCTTCAGAACGAATCTTAACAACTTTTACAGCTTAGATTCATAATTCATCATACTCGTCTGCCTTTGTTCTGGCTCTAAAGCTTTTACACTATTCCATAACCTTGGGAATTACGATCCCGAAAACAATTGGCTGAACTTTAATCAGTTTATTATAATCTCTTGTTCCGTGCCTTCCTTGGCCTTTTACCGGCGGGTGGCCTCTCTCTTAGGAGGGTAAGTGATAAAAACAGTCTTTTGTGGTTCGTCAATCATTTAGAATCTCAAATGATTCATCTATTTCCTTTAGCCAGGCTCTTGCCTCGACTGGGTCAGCTTGTTCCTTGGAACTCTGAGAGCTTAGCGACTTAAAGGTCATGTAAGAATTTCTCACCGCACTGTCTCCTCAGGGTGGTGGTTGGGGATAATAGTCTAAGTTCTTTTTAGACAGGTCCATGAATTCCCGTATAGGAGTACCGTCTCGGGTCTCCTTATCTCGCTTCGACTTTTGTTTCCTCAGTCTAAATGTTTCTTCCTACTCCCCATAATTGGGGTCATCTTTTAATTTAAAATCCTCATTTTCCACTCCATTATGTCATGGGTTCCTTCTATCTTGATGGCGACCTCCCTGACTATCACGTTCAGGGTTTGCTCTAAATCTTATTCCTCAAACTATGGCTCTCATCTAAGTTCTCATCCTTACGCTCTTGAACTTTCGGAACCCAAATTCTATAGGAATACCTCATTATTCCCTTATCATCTTTCTCGATATTAATCTCATACCTATTTGTTGGCTCTCTGCCTTCATTCATCACTTTTACTGGCACAATATTTTCTTTTCCAATAATTCGGGCTGTATTGCAATCTCAAACAGCTTTTCGGTACCGGCTCCGGTTACCTTCACTTCTATTTCCATTTTCTCAAAATCTCTTATAAACTCCCCAAAAGACATTATCATCTTGAGTCTCTCCTTTTTACTAAGGGCATCAGCCACCACATTGGCTTTCCCCCGAATGATAAAGAATCTCATAATCGTAATCCTTGATTAGCTCTAACCGCCTCCTCTGGCGTATGTTGAGCTCTTTCTACGCAAAAATGTACTAGAGCTCCTATGGTTTGTGTAAATCTTGCACTTCTCTCCATACAAGTAGTGCCTCCAATCTTTAGGGAAAAACTATTGCCACGAGCCCAAGCTCATGGGTGGGGATATCGAATTTTATACTTCCTTAATTGTCTTGACGCAGACGCGATTATCTTGCTGTGCTATATAAGAAGCACCCTAATTCCTTATGCGAAGCGTCACTTACTAATCACAAAATCTCCTTTTCCATCCGGCAACGCCATCATAGGGGCCGTCACCAATCTTTGCTTCAGTTCTTAAAATCTTTTCTCGTATTTCTCTGTCCATTCGAACTTCTCAGTCTTACGAGTAAGCCGCGTTAAAGGGCTACTATCTTTACAACTTGAACGAACCTCCGGTAGTGACCGGCCAATCCTACCTCTGGTAGTTTCCCTAACCATGGTCATCAATTCCTCAGTGGTCCTTTATCCAATCCTGTCAGGATTCTCCATGGGATCCTCCTCAACAACTATCCCTTCTAGGACAACATCCTCAACCGCTAAATCCTCAATATCAACATCATCCGGTCCTGCATTAGGACACTCTATCGGATCCACAATCTGATCTCCAATTAGTAATAAAATATCATCGCGATGTTGCTCCTCAACCTCAGGGTTCGGAGTCCCGCTACCATATACGATAACGAACTACGCTCCTATCACGATATTTATAAGGGTTCCCATAAGGGTTTTAACTGTCAGTACTACGTTAGGTAGCCCGACTATGAACTTGGCAAGAGTTCTTATTATCTTTGTGAACTTATTATCTTAACGTCCCATCATCTCTGAGGTTTATAACGCTTAGCTCTGATACCATTTCTGTAACACCCCCAGATCCGGGGTCGGGGATCCGGGTCGTCACGGTCTTTCTTTCCACAATATCACTTCACTTAATTAATAATAACCAACCTTATGCTGTGACCCCACACTAACATACACCACAACCCGTTATAGTCTCAGAGATGAAATTCAAATAAGTACAAGTCTTTGAATCCACAATTTAAAAGTTATTACAACCCAAAACGATTACTTGATAAATTTACAGTTAATTGCCATTATCTGCCACAAGTTATAATTATACATATTTGATTCTCAAAAGCAGATGGTCTAATCTACAATAGATCTACCTCTGCAGCTATAGCAGCTACGACATCAACGGGAAGACGCGGAACGCTTTCCACGCGCTTGCGCTGGGTCTGCTGGAGTCTGGTCATCTTTCCTAACTGTTGTTGTGTGATGAAAGAAGAAAGCAAGGGTGAGCAGCAAGCCCACCAAAATAATATGCATAATTATTTACAGTATATGAGTCTACTCATAATACTCATGAAAGTCTTGGTCAAAAGAAATGAACCAAGTTGATAACTTAATGCGATGAAGTCGCAAAATATTCAGTATATATATATACATATATACTTTTCAAAATATTGGAAGTCCTCTTCCATGCACAATATACACAAAGTCCCAGTGTATAACTGTATAAAAAAAATATCGTTGCAAGGTGATCTCATATATCTAACCTTATCTCAACGTTTTTCTGAAAATCTTTGTCATTCATAAGACAATTATTAATTAGATATAAGTTTAAAAGATGAGGTTACCAAATACCCCAATATACTTATATCTTTCCCAATACTACTTGAACTACCACCGTTCAAGTTATAACCAGTTTCAAAAGTTCATCACATAGATGAGACTACAAGACAAGATTTGAATAGATTCAATCTTTGAAATATTATTGAATGAAATAAAGTTACGAGATACTTTATTTAGTCCCGATATATATATATATATCCACATATATATATCTCTTAAACATTTCCTGGAACCTCTGTTATGTAAAGTATGAACAGAGTTTGAAACATCCAATGAATTTTGGAAAGGAAAAGAAAACATTTGGCATAAACCCGATATCTTGCTGATCAGGCACAGATACCAATAAGTAACCTTTTCTACTGTAGATGGATGAATTCCTCACCGGTCATCACCCTGGTCATAATTAAGACCTCGCGCTCGACCGTACCCCGGCCCCTCACGCGTTGATGGACTGCCACCCAGCCACTTACACAATATTAGACCGTACCCCGGCCTGTCGCTTATGCCGACTCAATCAAATGGACTTACTTCCCGAACATTGGGCAAGTAATCAAATTGTTTTCTCAAAACAGCAACCTTGTTGCGAATATAAAATACACCACAGAGCCGGATTCCCCAGGTTTTGAGCGAGTATTTAAATCCCCTTTAAAAAGGAAGATCTTAAATATAAAAATGAGTTTTGGGATCCGCTCTGACTTTTAAAAATCATTTTGAAGACTCGAAAACACTTTAAAGAGTGTTTGGAGTAAGGCTGATTTAATGGAGTAAATCAGTCCCCAGAATATTAGAAAATATCTGAATATTATTAATTAAATAATATTCCCATAAAGAATAGTCTTTATAAAAAATAGTTGAAGTAGAAGTATTAAAATTTATACTTGAAACGAGTATTAAATAACCAAAGATATACTTATATGAAAGTATTATCTTTATTTGAATAATCGAAAATAAGTTTGATTATTGACATCTTATTCTTTAATAAAATAAAGAATATATCTCAGCAAATAATCGGAGTCATAGATCCTCAAATGAATATTCAATAATATTCAATAAATAATATAAGCTGAGTCATAATACCTCGAATGAATATTATAAATAATATTCATTAAATAAAATAAAGGAGTCATACATCCTCAAATGAATATTCAAATAATATTCAATAAATAATAAAGTTTAAAGTTATCGAATAAACCTTATTCGATTAATAGTTTGGAAAACTATAACCATATATATATATATATAAATATATATATATATATATATATATCCATATCCATATATACAAGATTACTCGGGATCCTCGACTCCCGGTTTTAGAAAATATTTTCACCTTTGGGTCCCTATACTAAGGGTATATGCAAGATACAACTATCCTCTAGCATAGGTATTATCAACTGAACCAACAGATATATATTGAAAGAATATGAAACAGGCATGCGTATATATACCATAGCAGCATGCTTCAATATATTGCAACATTTGCTAATATAAACATCATGCATCTATCGCAAGATAATGCATATACATATATACATCACAACAACAGTATAACGGGTAGAAAACTTGCCTGAGCGACTTGGGGGTGAGAAAGGCTCGGGACGAGTCTGATAACCTATAAACAACAAGTAAGTTGGAATTAAACCAAAATCACTTGTAAATCTATGATTTAACTAACTTAGACTCTAATGCTAGTTTTGCGCTCACCGATTCGCTTAAGTCACCCGGGTACCCTCGGCTCCACCATTTTTAATAATTTAACCTTTACGAGTTTTAAGGCGATTCCTTCGCGAGTGTCTTATCAACTGCCTAACACACTTACCAAAAATGTTTCATACATTAATTCACCCTTTTTGGTCTTTAACCTACATTTCAAAGTAAGGTGAGGGAAAAAGTTTCGTTCGTGAAACGCCGTTACTTGAAACGGTCGTTTCTCCTAAACCGTAAATCGGAATCGAACGAACTACATATCAAAGCGAAGCTCGTAACATGAGCTATCTAAACATGGCAGTGGTCATAATCTAGCAGGGGGTTCTCGGGTCCTAATGTTATGCACAAAAACAGTCTAAAGAAAATCGGACGTTACGACGGCTATGTTTACGCGTTTTCCCAATTTTAAACCATTCAATACCAACCACAAATCAACCCCAAATCAATCATACAACCAATATCCCTCCAAACCACATCATAACAGCCCCAAAAAATGCACATTAACCATTTATACTTATTCCTCACATGAACTAAAAGCTTTACTTAGGTTCTTTAACTAATTACCAAGATTTACAACTCCAACAATGCAACAAAACCAACTAATCTCTACAAACTCAACCAAACTTCAACCAATCAAGCATCATGCCTCACATATGCTATATCAAACACATTCAATCCTAATTACTCAAAACTAAAGCTAGGGTTTGTAGTTTATACCTTCCTTGGAGAGTGGAGAATCAAGAGGATGGCTTGGAATCACCTTTAAAGCCCTTAACCAAGCTTAATCTAAACAAAACTTCAAGAACACAATTTTTAGTTCTTGAAAACACTATTCACCATCTTCTTTGATGATTTATAGAAAAAGATTGGCTTGGAATTAGAAGCTTAAACTTATAGGAAGTATGTAACTATCCATGGGGAAGCTTAGATAATTACCTTGCTAAATAATAAGTGGAGGAGCTTGAACTTCCATTTTTTAAGAGGAGAACCCGAGAGCTTCATGAAGAAGAAGAAGAATTTTGTGTTTTGCCTTGTCTTGATCTTTTGGTTGGTTGATTTGGTTTTGTTTTTGATTTAGTAAAGTACCTTCTTGCCCTTGGATTTGTGTGGTTACAAAGCCACCACACCTCCTCCTTCCTATGTCATGCTTATCTCATCCACATGATGTCATCCTTCTTTCCTTGTCTTCTTTCTATTGGTTGGATGACATCATTCCCATTAATCCCTTTGATTAACTTCCTAATCGTTTGCCTAATGACCGCTGATCTGCTATACGGTTCGCTTAACTTTCGTTCTCGTTTTATCGTTTGAAGGATCATACCCGGGATCTTATTACTTAGGTTCCCTTAACCTTTCTCAATATATTATATTCCTTCTATGATCCTCTTTTATAATCCTTTAATTTAAATCCTTTTTATCCTGTTACCTTATACTCAATTCTCTCCGTATATTGTGGATTTCCGGGAAAAACCAAAGTGTTCGGAATTGGATTCTGACGATCTTTACATACACTTATATACTCCATAGAGTACTAATAATATCCCATAAGATCAATAACAGAACCCCTACATAGCGTGGCATGAAAAGTTTTCTCATTCAGCAAAAACACTATTCATAAGGGTTTCAAAATTTTCCAAAAATTGGGGTTATTACACAGATTATGCAGGTTGCAAAATAGACAGGAAAAGTACAACTGGCACATGTCAATTTCTAGGGAATAAGCTTTTGTCATGGTTCAGTAAGAAGCAAAATTCTGTTTCTACATCAACAGCTGAAGCTGAGTACATTGTTGCTGGTAGTTGCTGTGCACAGATATTATGGATGAGGAATCAACTATTTGACTATGGGCTAAATGTTGACAAAATTCCAATATTCTGTGACAACACAAGTGCCATTGCCATTACTGAAAATCCAGTGCAGCATTCAAGAACGAAGCACATTGACATCAAGTACCACTTCATAAGGGAACATGTGATGAATGCTACAGTGGAACTTCATTTTGTTCCAAGTGAAAAACAGATTGCAAACATATTTACCAAGCCACTTGATGAATCAACATTCACAAGATTAGTAAGTGAGCTAGGTATGCTTAATTATTCCTAAATTCATGTTCTAATTGTAATTTGTTTTGTAGCCTGGAATGAATTTGTTGTAAGAACAAAGTTGGCTTTAGGTAAAGTTTATTCTGTCAATGGATATTCCCTATCCGTTGAAAGCCAAAATAGTTCTATCAACGGACGACCATTATCCATTGAAAGACAAATACATTTCTGGTAATTTTATCCTTCAACGGATAAAACTATGTTAACCTTCAACGGATAACTGTTTACCTCATCCGTTGAAGTGTCACATCAGTCGTTTTGAGTGAGTCACAACCGTTGATTCTATTTACTTAACCGTTGATACATATATATATACACAGTTGTATGTATTTGTATTAAAGGCAGTTTTTAGAATACTTACAGTTTTTCTTTTATTCTCAAACGATTGTAATTCACTTAAAAATATCTTTTAATCATTCTTTTTATGTTTTAATTTGAGAAAGTATAAAAGCCCCTTTGAATTCTTATTTTCACTTTACGCTTTCTTGCAATTTTCAAAAGCTTTTACTTTCTTTCTCTCCCAAAACTCCCAAAACTCTCAATCTTTCTCTGCAACTTCTACTCACAAAAATGGCACTAGTAGTAAAGATAATGTCCCAATCTGGGTTTGTCTATGAGAAAAACATTTTTGTAGCTTTGGTGGAAAAGAATGAAGCCCACTCAGATTATCACAAGATGATGGACTTCATCAAAAACTGCAAACTAAGTTATGCAATGCTGGAAGCCCCAATGATTTATTATGAAGTTATTGAGGAAATGTGGACAACTACAGAGTTCTACCCCACTGATATGACCATCACTTTTTCTCTCAAAGGTAAGGATTACTATATTAACTGTGATGATATACAATCCTGTTTTAAATTACCTGAAAACAATGCCATGACACCACACACTGATAATGATGTATCTAGCATGTTAGATTCCATAGGCTATTCCCTTGATTCTACTAGTTTAGGCAGTATTAAGAGAAAAGGCCTTAGGAAAGAATGGAGTTTTCTTGGTGATGCCTTTATCAAGGTTTTCTCTGGGAAAATTAGTAATTTTGATGCAATAACTTCATCTCTTGTTAATATGCTCTATATGCTGGTTTCCGATAGGTACTTTAATTTTAGAAATTATGTTATGCTAGAATTGGGTACTAGGTTAGGTAACATGGCTAATAGACCTCATAACATCTACTATGCTACATTCTTTATGTTATTGGCTAACAATGTTGCTGAAGGTTTGGTCATAACTAATGAGAGTAATAAACTCAAATGTTGGGCACAAGAGAAGAGGGTCCTTGCAGACCTTTTAAGAATTAACCTCAACAGTCAGGTGCCATTGGTATACTTACCAATCATGAATGCACCTCAGGTAAGTGAGGTAAATACTTCTTCAACTCTTACTTCTTCCAACCTCATCACTTCTTTGCCTTCAAGTGTGGCCATGGGATCTGTGTCAATGCCCCAACAGATTCCTACCAGGGCCACCAAAAATCCTTATCTGTGAAACATAGCACAAAAGTTGAGCCAATCATTATGGAGCATAAGCCAGTAAGGAGGAATAAGATTGGAGAAACCTCTTTCGGGAACCCGAAGCCCATGGTACTCAAGCCAACCACTAGATTAAACAAGGACTCTACAAAGAACCCTCTAAGCTTTGCTCAACTAAAAGAAGTGGATTTTCTGTGGCGCCCTCCAAACCTGGGTCGGAAGTCTGGGGTCCACAACACAAACACAACATATCAACCTATATATGAAATATTAATTGCGATGACCCTGCTTTATATAACCACGGATCGCAACAGGTTAAAGTATGAAAAAAAGCCACAATCTTAACTTTTATTACAACGTACCAAATCCCAACTAATTTAACTTACAACTGACAATAAATTTATCCTTATAATCTTACTATCTCACTACGCAATAAGCTCCTGCTGGCTCGATCCAACTCAATCTGGAATCCTAGCTCGTACATTGAACTGGGAAACCTCACTATCAACCATATCCTTCTTAACTGTAGAAAACATAAAAAGATTCGCAAGAGTGAGCTAACTAGCTCAGCAAGTCATAATAGGGATAACTGAGGATAAGCACTCATCAAATGAAATGATTCAGAGGAATCAAGTTTCTTTTCCACTAATCATTAGAATTGGATATTCATTTTAAGTTTTAAAAACCAAGGTTAGGCTGCTGATCAGTCACGCACTAACCCCGAGCAAACACACAGCACTGCTCTAATTACTGGATCCAAGGCACACATTGGCCTAACTTGACCATTGGTATGGTCTGACCACGAATCTGGTCCATATATATAAAACTATCCAATCCCAAAGCAGTTCAATATGATAAACAATATAATTCGATAAAATAAGATTATAATCAATGATGGTTAAACACTTGAATAAAAACGTAAAGAAACTCATGGATATCTCAAGGGTATATCAAGGTATGTATAAGAAACGGTTTCCAGCTTGTAAAGGATCAGGTTTTCGACCAGTAATGATTTTTCAAGGTATAGTTCTTTGATGTTATAAAGAATGGTTGGAGTATAAAAGTTTCTGGTTTTCAAACAATTTTGTTCCAGTATTTAGTGTTTGGTAGTTATACATTTGGGGAGTAGTGTTATACTTGTGTGATTTGGTATTTGAAAATTAACAAAGGATGGTTTACGAAAAATTTAAGGCTTATGGCTCAAGAATCAAGTGAGGTGATTCGGGTTCAAGGTTGTATGATTCAAAGTACTTACAGTATAAAACAGAGCTATTTGGACTACTTAACAATATTTCACGAGAGAATTTAGAAACATTTGCATTATATCTACAAAAAGTTTTAGAAGTACTTGCCTTACATGGCTTTACAACTGTTACTGACCAACTCTGAGCCGACTCTCCCGCTCAGGATTTAACGTCCAACCACTAGACCACATTAGATTCGACTTCGACACTCAGGTTTTCTGTTGAAACTCTATTGAGCTCGTCGACTGACCACTAGGTTGTCTTTAGTCCATCGTCCACTTTCAGGTTCCCGACTATAACCTACAGGGTCGAAATACCCTACGTTAGACGTCTAGGTATGCTTGACATATCCTCAATACTAATGCTTATCCAACGATATTCAAATCCGACTCGTAATTATGAATATTATAATAACATACGCAACAAATAGGGTTCACAATCTTAAAGATTGGTTTGGTGTTCGTTTTCGGAAAAATACATATACTCTTTATTTTATGAAATCAGGGTTATCGATTTGGCGAAATATTTCATCACATCATATAACCAAGTTCGTATAAAACACACACACACATATATATATATATAGTCACTTGGCGTCCCGATAATCATCGGATACGTTCCCGTATTTACGTAATTCAGTTTCCCGGAAATCGGGCAGCGTCTCCTTTGTTTATCGGATTACCCATCGAAAGATCAATCGACGTCAAATCCCAAACACAACAATCGCAACAATTATCCAACCACGAATCCCAATTACTAGTCCAATCCAACAATCAATCCAATTACAGTCCATTAACTAAATTACGTACTCGACTTTAATATAACATCAAATTCTCGCTTCAAAGATAATCTTACGTATTAATTTATTTTAAAATATTAGGACTCAGAATAAACATCACAGTCCACCGTCAACTCGCCGAGGCTCATCGTTGACGGCGGTATAATTCGGAGGTACCCGAATCGGGTTTCCAATCACGAATTTCACCGATTAAAATTCGAAATAATTGAATCCATAATTCGCACAATCATAACAAGTCATACAAATATTACGGCAATTAATAATTTAAATTCATCAAATAGAAGCTTCGAACAATGAACCAAATGCAACAATTAATACAACAGCAATAACACTGGGAACACGCACGGCGGCCACCTCGCCGGAGAAACCACGTCGGCGGCCGGAGATGAAGAAAAAGAAGGACTGTAAAACGCATAACTTTAGTGACCCACATAACTCATACCCATGAATCACCTATACACACACCCACGAGTATATATACACAGCAAAACTGCAAGGACAGCCACCACGCCGAAATCAGCGGCGATGGCCGGAGCACCAGAAGCGACCGGAGCAGAGGAAGGAAGAAGAAGAAAACGAAGAGAGAAGAAGTGAAGGGCAGAAAAGATTTGAGAGAGATTAGAGATTAATTGATTTTCTTTTGTACCCCAAATGAATTGTTCTTGATTAATAACCCTGAAGAACTCTCTATAAAGTAAGAAGCTGCCACGTTGCTTTGGTTTCCAGGAATTAAACACGTGTCCCAAATTCCAAATAAAAGCCTTAATTTACCCGTGCTTTACAAAATAACGAACAAGATTACGGGTAAGAATTAATCCAAAAATTATAGAACCAATTTTAAAATTTTATAAAAATCCCGAAACTAATAAAATAAATTTTTCATAATTTTTAAAACATTTTTGAAACGCAACTCGTACCCGCCTTTCACAATTACGAATCGGGCTGCACTTAAAACAATTTCAGAAAATCACGAAAATAGTCTTAAAATTTTATAAATATCCCGAAGTTAATAGAAACGTAAATTTCATAATTTTGGAATAATTTATGAAGTACAATTTATACCTGCTTTTTAACAATTAATGCAACAACGCGCTGGTGAAATTAATCCCAAAATTTTTCGAAATAATTTTAAAATTCTCGGAATATTCTAAACTTAAATAAGTATGAGTTTCATAATTTTTGAAGAATTCTAGAGTAAAATATCGATTTTACAAATAAAAGCATTCAGACAATCATTTAAAGATAAACAATTAATAAAATATTGATTTCTCAATTTTATAAAATCCTAAAAATAATTATTGTAATTATAAAATAATAAAAATAATTTTAGAAACATTCCCAATATTTATGCAAATGAATTTGCACTAAATCCACTTTTGAAATTGAAAATAATTTAGTACGACTCCATAATTAACCATGCGGACAACCCGGTACACCATAAATCACATATGGATAATAATCCAACAACACATAGCGGTCAAAACCAACACACATATTTATTTATTTAATAATTTCCATAATTACATATTAAATAATTCAAAAATACACGGGTCGTTATATCCTTCCCCCCTTAAAAAGATTTTATCCTCAGAATCTGGTCTAACTAAATGAGTGAGGATATTTGCCTAGCATATCTGACTCTTGTTCCCAAGTAGACTCTTCCACTCGAGCATTTCAAATGTACTTACTATAGATACACTCTCATTTCTAAGAACTCGCCTTTAACGATCAAGAATTTGGATCGCTCACTATATGCAGAACAAACTTAGACAAGAGCCCATTGACTCTTACTCAATTGCTTAATTCAAATCAAATACTTATCGCTTTAACACTGACGGGAAAAACACATTATTTGTACACACTGTTGTGACGGTACTCATTAACTTATGAACAACTTTATCTATATTTGTCGATACCTCGAATGGTTTACTAAATTTAGGGCTTAACTTCTCCCTTTTACTCAGACTTATCCAATCTCTTTCAATACGAAACTTTTACTAACACTACTGGTCCTATTTCTATGTTCATACTCTCTCTTGATACAATTTCACCTTCTTTCTTTGTCTACTCCGAGCTGCTTCAATCAATATCGCTATGCTCTTGGTGTGCCAATTTAACTTAGAATTTGACAACTTTCTTTCTCCCACTTTATTTTAATAGAAATGGGGACCTAAACTTGCGTTCACATGAAGCTTGGTAAAGTGGCATTCCAAAGCTGACATCGCTGATAAATGATCATTCCAGTATTTCCTTAAAACTCAACCTCTCAACATATCTTACATTTCCTCAATCACTTCCGTACTTTGACTCTCTGTTTAAGAATGATAGGCGGTGCTTGTTTTCAACTTGGTTTCTGAACATTTAAACATCTCTTACTCTTTTTCATCAGTTAAGGCTGAAAAGTAATCTCATATATTCATGTATTATCATCTTCAAGTATTTGAATTTCAGATTCCACTCTTTCCAATTCGTTTATTAACTTCTCGGTGGTCTTACTTACATCCAATCCTTTCTATCGGCCTAAGGCATCTGTTACCATACGGTTTTGCTTAGGTAGTTGTTAACTGATTAATTCAGAATCCTTTGTTAACCTTAGTCAAAATTTTATTCTTGAAGACTCAACGTATAGTTCCCTGAATAGCTGAAGATGTTATAATAAATACAATTCACTTATCTGAGTACTCCTTATACAACATGTTCCTTAATTTCTTATAGACAACTGATACACTTGTTATTTCACATGATATCACCGGAGCTTGCAAGGCTCATAACTCATTCTATTCATAATTTCTGATATATTCTCAGGTCGGATCTTAAGTTAATCCCCGAAACATGACACACTTCCTGAATTAGGTCTCGTAAGTAATTAATTCTTTATAGGGGTCACTTATTCTTATTTGTTGTTTTGTTGACTCCTGATAATCAGCACATACTCTTATACTTTCATTCATTTTTTTTGTCCTTTGACATCACCGGTACACTTCACGATTTGCTTCTTGTAAAATCACTTCCTGGGTCTGCCTTATCTACTAGGCCTCCAATATTTCGCCTTAATCCTTTGACATGTCCACACTTCCTAATCCATCTTGAACTTTCCTTCCTATACCTGGTTATCACTATTTTTCTTTAAATTTCCGTATATTTTGGCATTTCTTCAGTAAATTAAATACTTTATATTGTGAATTCCCTGTAAGATCTCATTTCTTAATCCTTTTACTTACAGCATTCAAGTGCTCGAAGAAAACCTGGGGATAGCATAATCATTCTCCTAGACGTATAAATTTCCTCTTACTAACTGCTAAAATCATGATCCATTATCTTCTCTTGACATTTCCTTATCTTTCCCTTAACAACTTCGACTAAAAGGTCATACTATCCCTCCTTACTCATTTTGGATTATAAATTCTGACTTCCAATTCCAACTTCTAAAATTCCATAGATAATTCTTCTGGTGTAGTTTCTATGTTCGTTCTCTCCTTTTTGCTTATCGCTTGCCTCTACATTTGCTTTTCCTCGTGAATACATACTTCAAACTCTTATGGTCCATATAGATCTTGCACATTTCTCCATACATATCATGTTTCCTAACTTTCAAAGTGACTATTATTACTGCTAGTCCCAAATTATGACTTCTGCTCATAAGGTTTCGGTTGTCTGGGTGCATATACCATAACTTTATTTTACCGCATCAACACACATCCTACTCCCTTATGAGAAGTATCACTATAAACTACCAAATCCCCTTGATACCTTCAAAGTGATAAAACAGGTATTATAACCATTCTTTCATTTAACCCCACAAAACTTTCTTCACCCTTCTCCATTTCATACTCACTTATTGTTTTTCCTGATTAGCTTCGCCAAAGGTATTACAACTTTCAAGAAATCTTGTACAAATTTTCGATATAGCCGGTCCATGGTAAAACTTCTTACTTTTGTTGATGCTTTTGGCCTTTCTTTATTCATGGTGACTTTAATTTCTACTGGATCTCCTTTGATCTCCTCCTCACTAATTATTTATGCTTTCTATCATCAAAACTTTCACTTTGCAACTTTATATACAACTTCTTTCTTCTCCGATTCCTCAGTTATCATTAAATACTTCGCATGGTCCTCCATTGACTTTAAGTAACACAAATACAGCTCACCCAGATATTCCTTAAAGATTTTGTCTATCAAGTTCAATTATTACGGGTATATTGGTTGATCCAAACGGCAATACGAGAACAACACTTAGTTCTGAAAATTATCTTTGATATATCCATGGGTTTAATCTTCAGTTGGTGAAATACCAAGTCTTAAATCAATCTTATAAAAGTACTTTGCTTCTTTTATTTGGTAAAACAAATCATGGGGTCAAGATAACAGATATTTGCTCTTGATAGTAAACTTGTTGAGTTTTCTCTAGTCGACGCATAATCCCATACTTCCATTTTCTTATTAACAATTAGTACCAGTGCACCCCATGGGATTCACTGGTTCTAATCGCTTCTTCTTCTAGCATTTCTTGCATCTTGCTTTGTTAACTTCCTCATTTTAACTAGTGCCATTTGTGTAAGGCCTTGGTCACTGGCTTCGTCTCAGGTGCTACGTCAATCGCGAGCTTTATTTCTTTATCGGGAGGAAATATTGATAACTCTTTAATTGCTATAGAATCTTCAAATTTTATTTGCTTCTGACTTTTATTTATCTCATAATCACCATAACACTCACATCTTGATCACCATAATCATCGTTAACAAATTCTTAACCCTCCTTTTTCCTTTATACCTCATCAGATTCTCATTTAATGTTTTCAAGACTATCTCTTCATCACGATGGGTCGACTAGGCATCATGCTTCCATAGTTAATCCATTCCTTAGAATAATGTCAAGTCCTCTTATCTCAAATGATATCAATTCTTCACAACTTATTGCCAGAAACCTCAATTCCATTATTGGTATTCACTTATGTAACAATTACACGTTTCTGACTTGCTAGTCCTTTAATCATAATCTTATCAATTCAACAAAGTAATTCATCTCATCAACAAAACCTTGAGGGATAAACAATTAAGTTTCTCTCACATCTTTTAATACTTTAACGCATAAGGTATTCATCATAATCATCCATGTCATCACGTATGTATTTTGAATAACATATTTCATAGGAAAATCACATATTTTCATTCTCGAAGACGCATTCTTTATTGGAGTAGCTTCCTTTGATCCTTAGTGCATCCCTGACTGGGTTAGTAATTTATAATTCTCGCCATATGCCCTTGTTTGCTTTCCATGCGTGAGAGGTAGATGGAACTTTGCCCGCTTGGTCCCTAATACGTTGATTTCTGATTGAAAAACTCTTGCAAAGAATGATGGTATAACGAAACAACTAGAAGGATTCAAAATTCAACAAAAATTAGAGTTGAAAAGAAAGAAGAAATAAGAATTTGAATATGCATGAGACAACCACATTGGTACTTAAGATGGCCAGTCTTTCATACCATATGGCATACAGCACATGAGTAGGTGGCGTCCCACCCGACTCTTTGTCATCCCGATAAAGCGTCTTACCATAACACTATTTGTCCCAATCAGAGAGTAAAACTCGAGGAAAACAATTAAATTTGAAAGGAATGCAATATCCTCCTTATCGAGGTCATAGCAAAGAGTTTATTTAAGAAAAGAAGTTCATATTTATTTAAGAATCAAAAAGGAATATACGCTGTAATATTGAGGACAGATATGATACCATTGGTCACCATCCATATTTCACTTGTGTTCATCTTTTGAGCTTGTTCGATCATATCCCAATCGTGTCATATAATAACTTTAGAAGATACGCTAAAATGCCTTCGCAAATTAAGCATTATGGTAGATTCTTACTTGTTAAGTCTTACATCTTTATCATCACACCTACACGTATAATACTTTAACAATTTGATCATAATGGCGTTCCTACCAAATAACTTTGATTTTCCTCTTTTTAATTTAATATAACCACGAATCATTTAGCATAACGATCCTTTTGCTAATAATATTCTTCTTTTAGAAAAGTCTGGAAATCTTCTCAATCTTCTTCGGTTATGCCCAGGCTCCTGTTAAATCAATGAATTCCTTGAACTTTAATGGTCTCTGCAACTGGATGAATAATTACTCCGTACGCGGATTCTGTTATTAACCTTGTCAAACAATATTTGCACCTTACCATTAGAAATAATCAACTTCTTCATAATCACGGGTTACTTTGTTCTCTAAATTAACAATACTAAGTCTGAAACAAGTATCCTTCCAGGTAATCCAGGGCTTTTAACAAACAAGAACTCAAGTAGTAACTTGATAACCATTGTTTAAAATCATTTTATTCGAATAGGCTTTTAGAAATTTGTAAAGGAAAATCTTTTTCGAAAACTTGTTTAAAAAGTTTGGAAAATTACAAACCTGGTTGTCCTTACTATATGAATTGGTTGTTGTCCTTCCGACCTATAACAAGGTACCAAATTAATGGAACGATCATATAAAGGTCCATTCACTTCAATCTACCTTCTCTCCTTTACTGGGTCCATTTGCCTTCCTTAATCAATGATTACTTCAAGTGTCATTACATGTTATTGTATTCACAGCTTCACATCAAAATTTCCATCCTGGCAATGCTTTCGTCATCCACTTTGTAGTCATTAAGTAGAACAGGTTATTCAATAGTCAACAAATCTATTTCATAGAATAAAATTTGCTCATATCACATCACATCAATACTTTACATATCGTATTTATCATAGCACCATCATCTAATTTTACAAAAATTCTAGATTTACACTTTTCTCTCTAACTTTTTTCAAAATTCATCCAATCCATCCCACAAGCTAATCACGGATGGTCTATTCACTCGTGGCTCCATTTAACTCTGGTAGAGACTATCCTCCAAAATACGTGAATTTTCTTTCTAAACTCCTTCTCGCCTTTATTAATATCTCGTGCACTTACCATTTGATGTAGCTATCGAATCCATCCTCGTGAATACTATTGCTCCATAAGATGGGTTTTAAACTGAGGGCATAGAATATGGTATAGGGTAAACTGAAAAGATACCTTCATAATTAAATGTACAGAAAAACAAGAATAAGCAAATGGAGGTTCTTGAATAGGTAGTCTCGTATCAAGACGTGATAAAATAGCGTAGAACAGCTTGAAGAAGGGCAACTATCATAACAGAAGGTAGTTCCATTAATACTGATGAAAGAACGAGGTGCAAATCAAATCTGAGAAAAGATGACGATCCTCGAATGGAAAGCTCCACACGATCAGATGATACAAGGAAGCCAGGATCTACCATTGCCGTTGTCCGGAGATCACGTCGCAAGTTAAGCATCCTGAATCGTAATACAAACCATGCCGAAGACCTACTATACAATCGCACTCAACCTCACAACGTCTTATCTTTCTATTTCCTATTCCTAATACTAACCCTCTACCCAATCCCGACAATCTAGGCTTGTTTCAGTGACTTATAACCTGTAGGTCTGATACCAAACTGTGGCGCCCTCCAAACCTAGGTCGAAAGTCTGGGGTCCATAACATAAACACAACATATCAACCTGTATATGAAATATTAATTACGATGACCCTGCTTTATATAACAACGGATCGCAACAGGTTAAAGTATGAAAACAATCCACAATCTTAACTTTTATTACAACGTACCAAATCCCAACTAATTTAACTTACAACTGACAATAAAATTATCCTTATAATCTTACTATCTCACTACGCAATAAGCTCCTGCTGGCTCGATCCAACTCAATCTGGAATCCTAGCTCGTACATTGAACTGGGAAACCTCGCTATCAACCATATCCTTCTTAACTGTAGAATACATAAAAAGATTCGCAAGAGTGAGCTAACTAGCTCAGCAAGTCATAATAGGGATAAACACTCATCAAATGAAATGATTCAGAGGAATCAAGTTTCTTTTCAACTAATCATTAGAATTGGATATTCATTTTAAGTTTTAAAAACCAAGGTTAGGCTGCTGATCAGTCACGCACTAACCCCGAGCAAACACACAACACTGCTCTAATTACTGGATCCAAGGCACACATTGGCCTAACTTGACCATTGGTATGGTCTGACCACGAATCTGGTCCACATATATAAAACTATCCAATCCCAAAGCAGTTCAATATGATAAACAATATAATTCGATAAAATAAGATTATAATCAATGATGGTTAAACACTTGAATAAAAACGTAAAGAAACTCATGGATATCTCAAGGGTATATCAAGGTATGTATAAGAAACGGTTTCCAGCTTGTAAAGGATCAGGTTTTCGACCAGTAATGATTTTTCAAGGTATAGTTCTTTGATGTTATAAAGAATGGTTGGAGTATAAAAGTTTCTGGTTTTCAAACAATTTTGTTCCAGTATTTAGTGTTTGGTAGTTATACATTTGGGGAGTAGTGTTATACTTGTGTGATTTAGTATTTGAAAATTAACAAAGGATGGTTTACGAAAAATTTAAGGCTTATGGCTCAAGAATCAAGTGAGGTGATTCAGGTTCAAGGTTGTATGATTCAAAGTACTTACAGTATAAAACAGAGCTATTTGGACTACTTAACAATATTTCACAAGAGAATTTAGAAACATTTGCATTATATCTACAAAAAGTTTTAGAAGTACTTGCCTTACATGGCTTTACAACTGTTACTGACCAACTCTGAGCCGACTCTCCCGCTCAGGATTTAACGTCCAACCACTAGACCACATTAGATTCGACTTCGACACTCAGGTTTTCTGTTGAAACTCTATTGAGCTCGTCGACTGACCACTAGGTTGTCTTTAGTCCATCGTCCACTTTCAGGTTCCCGACTATAACCTACAGGGTCGAAATACCCTACGTTAGACATCTAGGTATGCTTGACATATCCTCAATACTAATGCTTATCCAACGATATTCAAATCCGACTCGTAATTATGAATATTATAATAACATACGCAATAAATAGGGTTCACAATCTTAAAGATTGGTTTGGTGTTCATTTTCGGAAAAATACATATACTCTTTATTTTATGAAATCAGGGTTATCGATTTGGCAAAATATTTCATCACATCATATAACCAAGTTCGTATAAAACACACACACATATATATATAGTCACTCGGCATCCCGATAATCATCGGATACGTTCCCGTATTTACGTAATTCAGTTTCCCGGAAATCGGGCAGCGTCTCCTTTGTTTATCGGATTACCCGTCGAAACATCAATCGACGTCAAATCCCAAACACAACAATCGCAACAATTATCCAACCACGAATCCCAATTACTAGTCCAACCCAACAATCAATCCAATTACAGTCCATTAACTAAATTATGTACTCGACTTTAATATAACATCAAATTCTCGCTTCAAAGATAATCTTACGAATTAATTTATTTTAAAATATTAGGACTCAGAATAAACATCACAGTCCACCGTCGACTCGCCGAGGCTCATCGTCGACGGCGGTAAAATTCGAAGGTACCCGAATCGGGTTTCCAATCACGAATTTCACCGATTAAAATTCGAAATAATTGAATCCATAATTCGCACAATCATAACAAGTCATACAAATATTACGACAATTAATAATTTAAATTCATCAAATAGAAGCTTCGAACAACGAACCAAATGCAACAATTAACACAGCAGCAATAACACTGGGCACATGCACGCCGGCCACCTCGCCGGAGAAACCACGGCGGCGGCCGGAGATGAAGAAAAGGAAGGACTGCAAAATGCATAACTTTAGTGACCAACAGAACTCATACCCATCAATCACCTATACACACACCCACGAGTATATATACACAGCAAAACTGCAAGGACAGCCACCACGCCGAAATCAGCGGCGATGGCCGGAGCACCAGAAGTGACTGGAGCATAGGAAGGAAGAAGAAGAAAACGAGGAGAGAAGAAGTGAGGGGCAGAAAAGATTTGAGAGAGATCAGAGATTAATTGATTTTCTTTTGTACCCCAAATGAATTGTTCTTGATTAATAACCCTGATGAACTCGCTATAAAGTAAGAAGCTGCCACGTTGCTTTGGTTTCCAGGAATTAAACACGTGTCCCAAATTCCAAATAAAAGCCTTAATTTACCCGTGCTTTACAAAATAACGAACAAGATTACGGGTAAGAATTAATCCAAAAATTACAGAACCAGTTTTAAAATTTTATAAAAATCCGGAAACTAATAAAATAAATTTTTCATAATTTTTAAAACAATTTTGAAACGCAACTCGTACCCGCCTTTCACAATTACGAACCGGGCTGCACTTAAAACAATTTCAGAAAATCACGAAAATAGTCTTAAAATGTTATAAATATCCCTAAGTTAATAGAAATGTAAATTTTATAATTTTGGAATAATTTATGAAGTACAATTTATACCCGCTTTTTAACAATTAATGCAACAACGTGCTGGTGAAATTAATCCCAAAAATTTCCGAAATAATTTTAAAATTATCGGAATATTCTAAACTTATATAAATATGAGTTTCATAATTTTTGAAGAATTCTACAGTTAAATATCGATTTTACAAATAAAAGCATTCAGAAAATCATTTAAAGATAAATAATTAATAAAATTTTGATTTCTCAATTTTATAAAATCCTAAAAATAATTATTGTAATTATAAAATTATAAAAACAATTTTAGAAACATTCCCAATATTTATGCAAATGAATTTGCACTAAATCCACTTTTGAAATTGAAAATAATTTAGTACGACTCCATAATTAACCATGCGGACAACCCGGTACACCATAAATCACATATGGATAATAATCTAACAACACATAGCGGTCAAAACCAACACACATATTTATTTATTTAATAATTTCCATAATTACATATTAAATAATTCAAAAATACACGGGTTGTTATATTTTCCTCTTCCAAAGCCTGATGAAGGCAAAGTTTTGGGTGGTAACATCATAAAGCACAAAGAGCCTAAGGATGTAGTGGAAAGAATGAATATGGCTATCATCTATAGAGAGGGAAAAAGCATCTGTGTGATGCAAGGACATCCCAAATTCTCAATAGCCAAGTGGGAAGAGACCAAAAGGCTAAAGGAAGAAGCTAAAAAGCTGAAGGCTGACAAAAGAGCACAAGCCAAGCTTGAAAATCAGCTAAAGTCAAGTCAAATTGAAGAAAAGAAGAAGATTGAAGACAAGAGTGAAGGAGACAAGGCGGAAAGCATAAATGTGGATATGGGGAATATGGTTGGTGAGAGTGTGGAGGAAAGAAGTGAGGAAGGAAAGGAATGGAAGAAAGGGAACAAAAAGAAGGTCAAGGCAAAAAGGAAGAGTGAAGATGACACTGAGGAAACCCAATCAAAATCTAAACCACTACCCTCTATTCCTGAACCTGTTGTGGCTGATCCCGGTATAAATATTCATGGTGAACCAATCATCCCTAAAGAGGAACCTATTAATTGGGACACATCAAATTGCCTACCTTCCTAACTACCTCTCCACCACCAAAGAAACTGAAAAGAAAATCCAAATCAACACCTCCCCTAACCTCAAGTAAATTCACTCAGAAATATAAACCTAAGCCTAAGCCACAAGCCTCAAAGGATGATTATGTTCACATTTGTGACATAAAAGAACATACATATATTGAACTCTTTCTGGATGAGCTGGAGGAAGTAAGGGGAATAAATGCCTATAGACAGCTACAAGAAAGGCTAGTGTTTAAATATAAAGGAAATGTGGAAAGGACTTGGCCTCTTCAAAGAATTCTAAGCGAGGGCTATTCTACCTTGGTTAGAGTCTACTCAGCTATAAAAAGGGATACTGGCTTTACCAGGACTGCCAAAATTGAGATTCTAAACAAGATTGCCAGCATAAGGAAGAATTGGTGGGAGTCAAATTCCTTGCCTAGAACATTACTCATCCCTGAGCATGGAATTACAATTCATAAATCACCTCATTGGTTGATGGAGTTCAGAGACAACAAAGGAGTCAGAAGATTTTTCAGACTTGAAGACCAGCTTAAAATTGCCAGTAATGAAACTCTCAAGGACATGCAATCTAAGTTGGATATCAGTGAAGAAGATGAAGCTGAATTCTACAGACAACTCCAACTTCAAGTAGAGGAAAATGACAGGAGGCTAGGGAAGAAAACAAGGGAACAAAGGAAAAGAAAATGATTTGCTCAGACCAAAGGAGCACCCTTGGAAACACTGTAAATCTTCAATTCTATCTCAGTACATATACTTTTGCAGCACTTTTTAATTTCTACTTGATTTCAGCTCATATATTTGTTAAGTGTTTTATTATCATCAAGTTAACCCTGAATTTATGCCTACAATTCTAGTATACATAAATAGGGGAAATTCTTAGGAATATGTGTATTAGTTTGATGATAAGTTAAACAAAACATTTAAGTAGAAATTTAGAAATCTAGTATTTGTAGCCTCAACGGATAAGACCATCTTGGCTATCCGTTGATGGAATAGCTTTACTTAGAAATAAGTTTAGTATTGTAGCATATTTCAATCTCTGTATTTAAGTTATAATTCTTAGAAGTTGTGGGAAATTATAAATCATGTTGACTACTAGTGGATATGCTAAAGGCCTTCAAAGGATGAGAAACAAAGCTTCAACGGATGTCTCTAAAGCTTCAACGGATAACATCCATCAATGGATGAGTGCATCAATGGATAAAGCTTCAACTACTAAAGCATCAACGGATAAAGCCATCAACGGATGAAAGCTTCAATGGATGCTCAGTTCAATAGCAGTTAATAGTGACGATTCATAAGATGAAAGAGGCACATGGGTTGACAGAGATAATTGGAATGTGGTAGCCTCTTGGAGGGATCAAGAAAAAGCAGCATTTCCATTCTGGTACAAACAAGGAAATAGTCAAAGATTCACAGATTATCTTAGATTGCATTGGATAGAGAAATGAAGAAGAAACATGTGAAGAACTATTTTATAATTGTATTTTATTTTTGTCTTTACTTGTAAACTTGGTGATATATAAACCAATTTGCAGCTAGTAATTAGGTGTGAATTTTCCAGAGCTGTTTAGAAAAACATAGAGAGAAAATCATCTAGTTTGTACTAGGAAGCAGCTGTGATCAATTCTTTGTATCACAGATTTTCTAAAATACACATCTCTGGTGGAACAACAAATCCACCAGAAAAGTTTTTAAAGCCTTTATGTTCTTTACATTTGTGTCTTGAATATACATTTGTCTGCACCTACTCAAAGCAATTCACACACATCTGTTCATCATACACTTAGCTTTTAAAACTGCTCAAAACTTGAAAAAGTTTTGAGATTTACATTCAACCCCCCTTCTGTAAATCTCATTGTTAGTTCCTTGGGAATAACACCTTGAGTAACCACTATCGAGATACCAAAGATTCTTTTTGTTTCCCTGATTACTTGAAGAACTGACTTATGTTTCATCTGATTTAGCCATCAGGGCTAGGTTGACATAGCTTGGTTCTTCTCTTCGTCTTCCCAACCTGCTGCCCAGTCATTTTCCTAAGTCAGGAAAGTCTTTTCCTTTTGTTTGAGCAATTCAAAGTATTTCTTCTTCTAGTCAACTGACTCATACTTTTTTTCTTAGAATTGGGCTTTCTGCATTCATCAGAAAAATGACCACTCAAGCCACATTTGAAATATTTGAATTTAGATTTATATTTGGCTTGTTTGCTCCAAAGTTCTTCTTGAATTTGAGCTTGGAAAATCTTCTTGATAGGAAATCCAGATGTCATCTAGACCCTCCATTTTATCGTGATTGGTACAGTCTTTAACATCTGCCATTAACCCTTTGCCCTTGCCTTCACAAACTCTTGATTTTGGTGCGGATTCCACAGCTTCCACCTTCATCTTTTTCACTATGTCCTATTCAGCTACAAGTGCAATAGATCCACCCTTCTTTCTTCCTTTCTCCAATTTCTCATCTTGTTCCATCTCAAGCTCGTAAGTCTTTAAGATGCCAAACAGTCTCTCTAAAGTAAAATCTTTACACTCTTGAGAATTTCTAAAAGAAACTGTCATAGGCTTCCACTCCTTTGGCGGAGATCTAAGGAATTTTAGATTCGAATCTTTTGGTTGGTAGATCCTCCCATGCATCTTTAATCCATTTAATAGTTTCTGAAATCTACTAAAAGTGACATTCAAAGACTCATTTTCCTCAAAGTGGAAATGTTCATACTACGGTATGAGGAGTTGCATCTTGTTCTCTCTCACTTGCTCAGTTCCATCGCATATAACCTGAATATTATCCCAAATATCCTTGGTCGTCTTGCAGTTGATATCATTATTAAACATATCACCATCAAGACCATTGAACAGAATGTTCATGGCCTTCTTATCCATGTGAACTGCTTCAATATCTTCATCAGTCCATTCTGACCTTGGCTTTGGAATAGTCTATTTATTCATAGTAGCATTCTCAACATTAGTTGATACCCTTCTAAGAACATGAGGACCATTCTCTATGTATTTGATATAGCTTTTATCTTGTGAGAGAAGATGAAGGTGCATCTTCACCTTCCATTGGTGATACTTATCTTTATCCAGAAAAGGAATCTTCACTCCAACATTCTTCCTACTCATGTTGTTAGTTATTTTGATCTTTAAACTCTTAGTTTGTCAAGAGCTTGCTCTGATACCAATTGTTATTCCCGAACAATCTAACAACAGAATTACAGAAGGGAGGTTGAATGGAATTCTGGTTTCTTCTGGAAATTTAAAACTTCTTACGGTTATATATAGAACAGTGTTTGAATAAGCTAGTTACGGAGAAGAAGTAATCAAGAATTCAAACACAAAGTAAATTAACAAGGGTGTTTAAAAAATTTCTGGTGGATTGATATTTCCACGAGAGATATATAAATGTAGAAGATCTCTGTGATGCAAAAGCATACAGCTGCTACAAGATTTCTTACAAATTAAACTTGAGAGTTCTAAAAGATGCAGCTTACAAATGCTCTCTAGTTCTTGTTTGTTTTGACTGTGTCAATCGATATTTAACTCTTTGATATGCTTGGTTTATATATCACCTAGTTACATGTGTAATAAGACAAAACGCAAGTCTATTATCTAGGTCTAATCACATGTTTCTTTATTTCTCTGCCCCATACAATCCAGATAGATATAGCATCTTTGAACATCCCTGTTTTACATGGAAATGGAAATGCTTCTTGATCTTCATAATCTTGATTACAGGCTGCCACATTCCTTTTGTATACAATCAACCCATGTAACTGTCAAGTCGCTTACAACTATTATTTGAATATGATGTTCTTTAAGACTTTAGCATTATCCGTTGAGTCTGTTATGAATCATCCGTTGAAGGTGCCTTGAGCCATCCGTTGAGAGCTTCTTGAGTCATCCGTTGAATCCTTGTAGAATCATTCGTTGAAAGTATTTCCATAGCAGTTGACACTATTTCATTTATGCAAAATTACAAGGCATCTAATATTTACAATTAGCCAACCTATTTTTCATATCATTCTAGAAATCAACATGAATTAGAATATTCTGTAACCTCTAATTTTCCAAGACATTACAGTATATAGGAATGTGCTACAAAAACTTATTTGAACATAAGCTACTCCATCAACGGATGAACAAGTGTGGTTATCTGTTGATAGTTACAAAAATACTAAATTAAATCTACTAAGGTATTTTGGTGAAATATCATCAATCCTACAACATATTGCTAACAATTATCTAGAATCCCTCCTGGGAATGCTGAATACTAAGAATGAGGATGAAGGGATATTATATGGCATTCTTCAAAGGCAATATGGTTACAACTAGTCAAAGCAGAAAGAAGAAAAATGATTAGTTCATACTAGAGGGGCAAAGTAATTTCTTATCATTTTACTTGTATATCCTATTCCTTTTAAAACTCAGTAGCTTAATAATAATTTGTTATGCTTTCTTCCATGTATTATGTTCATAATATATTTTTTACTAGCAGGGATATAATTTATGACCGTTATTCTATCAGTCATAAATTGGGGGAGATTGTTACGAATCACGTGTATTTTTTATGATGAACAAAATATATAGCATAATCATTCATTAAGTAGGTGTAGCTATCAATGGCTAAATTACCATTGTCTGATAGCCGTTGGTAGAGTAGCTTATCAAGTGATAAGCTTTTGCAGCATTTTTCATGTAGATCTCAATAGATAGTCATTGTTGTAATTGTTCATTCCATGGTCATCACTGAGTCAATGAATAAATTGAATATAATGGTTAATTGTAAATACTCGATGCCATGTAATTCTGATTAAGTGAAGTGAATCATCAATGGCTAAGGAGAATAAACTTTCAATGGCTAATGGATCAACCCATCTACTACTAAGGAGTTTACATTATCAATGGCTAAATTAGACTTTTAAAGAGCAATTGACAACGATTTGACAGAGCGCAAATATCAAATCTGACAAAGCACATGGGCTGATAGAAGAACTCAGTTTGAAAAGTGGGAGCCAAGACAAAACGTGCATGTGATCTTGGATTCTGAAAAAGAAGAAGACACATTCCATTTCCATGCATGACAAACTAGAGGGATATTCAAAGTAATATATCAGGATTTAATCTAGCCTTATTTGTCAAGCCTCACGGGAAAGAGAATGAAGAAGTAATCTTTAGGGACCTCGAAGATTGAGTTATATATTTTCTAGCAAGTAATTGTAACTTGATGATATATAAACCAAGTAGTAGTAGTGTATTCTCTAAGAAATAAGTTTATAGAGTTTTCCATAGAGTTTAGTTGAGAGAACTATCTCTAATAGAAATACTGTTAAAAAAAGCTGTGAAATTCTTGTAATTTGCACAGATTATTTCTTCAACATAACTCAGGTGGAGAGTCAAAAATAAACCATCTGAAATTTTTATGTCCTGCTTATTTCAGTTTAGCAACTGTTGAAAGAATGTTAAAAATACCCACTTTCAGAATATCAATAATCAAAATACCAATATCCGAGAGGGATGGCTAATTTACCAATTTGATCACCCTATTGTAAAATATGTATTACACACCAACCAAATCTTCTCTTTTCCGGATCTTTTCTTTCGATAGTCGCCCAATGAACCTCGTCACTCTCTTGTTTAAACATATACGATTTAAAACCAAGTTAATTATATTATAAAATGGTGAATTTAATGGTTTTTTGTTAGGAAAAAGCTGCAAAAAGAGACAAATGTGTTTATACATAAATATGTATATGTCGGAGTTATATCTATCGATCTCTCTACCTGTGAAGATGATGGCAAGAATACAATTATTCTAAAGGATACGCATTCCTAATATGAGTATCTCTAGAGACCCCAGTGACCAATGCGTATCACATATATTTGTTACCCAGCTTATGATTGTGTATCTTATTTTTCAAATAAATTTAGCAGCCATTACCCTAACTATTTATGCGTATGTTAACTAACTTCTTATCACCCAACCAGTGCTTGCGTATTAGCGAGTACCCTACTACCAATTGCGTATTCGATCCGTTATTTTCAACCAGCTCCGCCGAAACTCGTTATTACCATCATTCTTGTATGAAAAGTTGGTATTATTCTCCTTCACCCGCAATTGTTCAAGTTTGAAAAACATATTCAACCCCCCCTCTACAAATTATCCTAGTATTGATTGTTAGTAAATAACAAGTTTTCTTCAACTTGAACACATAATTTGGATATTTCTCATTCTCAAATCTAGGAGTTTGCTTGATATAAACTTCTTCTTTAGGAAATCCATTTAAGAAAGCACTATTTACATCCATTTGGTGTAGCTTGATTTTCTTGTAGCATGCAAATGAAAGTAACATTCTAATAGATTCTAATCTTGCAACAAGAGCATAAGTTTGATCAAAATCAATGTCTTTTTGTTGATTGCACCCTTGTACCACAAGGTTTGCCTTGTTTCTAGTGACATTTCCAAATTCATCAACTTTGTACTTGAACACCCATTTAGTACAAATGGTAGAAGCATCCTTAGGTGGCTCTTTAAGTTCCCAAACATCACATCTTTCAGATTGATTGAGTTCTTCTTGTATTTCTATGATCCAATTTTCATCATTAAAAACATCATTGATATTCTTTGGTTCCTCCTTAGCTAGAAAAGCTACAAAAGCACAAATGTTTGTTGCACCTTTTCTGTCTTTATTCCCTGTAATCTATCACCAATAATCAGTTCTGGAGGATTTTTCTTCAAAGTTTTAGATGACTTTGATAGAGAATATTGAGCTATGAGTTCCTCATTTATTCGAATTCTCTTAAAAGGAGGTGAAAGATTGTGGCGCCCCAAAACCCGGGGTCAGGAGTCTCGGAAGCCACGCTATCTAAACTCACACAACTCACACTACAATATGTAAATACTCACGCTTCACGAACCCACACTTAACACACACACACTACAGGTTATTGTCTTGGAAACGAACCATCATTACTAGAGAATTTTATTACAACCCAAATGTAATTAGTCTTACCGGGGGTGACCTTTAAGTAAGGTTAATCCGCCGGCCGAATATACGCTTCTTATTTCTTATTTTACATAAACCATACTTATAAATAAGCCGAACTATAAACAACTGAAAACTAATCCAGCTTATTCCGACTACCTGAGGTACTGCACCAAACAATCTACGGAACAGCTGGCCATTTCTTACCCGTTTTCTGGCTGTGGTTCTCATGGCAGGCATCTTGATTCACTGTTGTGTTGTGTCAATTTAAGAAAACAAGTGTGAGCTAAGATGCTCAGCATAATAATGTACAGTATGAAAATGACTGTATAATAACATCATATATTTTATATATATGTTTTATTTAAAAGTAGATTTCTCGGTGTCCCACACCTTCTTATGAGAATAAATCTTTTAAGGGGTTTTTATAACCTGCGAATACCTTAATAGTAATCCCAGCACCTAGGCTTGGGTTACGGTATTGCATATCAATTCCAATTGGAAGATTTCGGACATCTCACAGGAGCCACCACATACGATGATCAGTCGTCCTACGGAAAGTAACCTTCTTTACTAGTAAAAGGACTAATACCGTCATCTCTCGGGTATCACCCTGGCCGCATTCGGGCTACGTGTCCCATTTTCGGGTATACACATACTTCACAAGTTCCTGAGTACACAAAGTACCTTCGCCTGCGGTACCTTTGGTAGCCCATCCAGCACACGTAGTACCAGAGTCTACCCCTCCATTGTCCTTCAACAGAATTCTATCCATCCCGGGAACTTGAACCACATTGAAGTTCCCCAAGCGTTTTGCTTGTTGATAGAGATAATTTATCTTTTTAGAATATAAGTGTATATATAT
Source organism: Apium graveolens (assembly GCF_009905375.1). NCBI lineage: Eukaryota > Viridiplantae > Streptophyta > Magnoliopsida > Apiales > Apiaceae > Apium > Apium graveolens. The sequence continues at coordinate 213,473,365 of NC_133655.1, forward strand.
GTATATACGTACTTCCGAGAATTTCGGAGGAAGTACTAGGGATGTGAGTTGACTGTTGTCAACAGATAATTAATAAGGGGAAATTTTCTTCTTGAAACTATATTAAATATAATAATAAGTCGGGATAATATTCACCGACGATCTGAAATTATTCGAATGATACTTCTAAATCAGAAGGTATATCAGGATCTATGATCTTTAAATCAATAACAATCCTCAAATAAATAATCAATAATTAAATAATAGTCTATAAATAATTAAATGATAATTGATATTCATCATACCTCGAATGAGTTATTCTATTAAAAGATTTATTTAAATAATATTCCTCAACTAGTTTGTGTTTACATAATTAATAATCTATAATGATTAATCGAGTTTGAGTAAATAAACGTTGAAGTATACTACTCCTATAATAAAGGAATACGTATATAATATTTAATATCCGAATCAATAAAATATAGTTGAGGGAATATGCTCATTGGGAAATCGTTGTAAAAGTTTGAGGTGTTTTAATATTTCATAAGTGGACGATGAGTCCCTTTAAAACGTACTATTATGGACTTATATCCATCCTATAATATCTCCGGAATGATTCCCGGGTTTTATCTTAAATCCCGACCGACCCTCGGTCTTCTATCATACATTACGCTTAAAGCGAAATAACATTTCACGATATATACTTATCGTACAACATCGCTATATCATGCGAAAATTCAAAACTACGTATCATGGCAAACATAGTATTTATGCGATGATAGTAAAACAATCTTTTCACAACACAACAGAAAAATGGAGTTGGGTTTGTAAACTTGCCTGGGTATCTCGAGGTGGAGGATGCTCTAGGTTCCGCTCGGAAATCTATAACCATAAACACATTTCATTTCGTTAGGTTCCGTCCTAATTCACGGTAACTCGCACTCATGCGCTACTCATTATACACCCTCTCAACTCATACTACCCTTAACATTTCTTTTAAGTCATAAACACTTTATGGTCACTTCATTTTCCTAAGTATCTTGAGTTCATTCTCATTATCGTTGTCGGCTCCGCTTAAGGATTCTTACGGTTTCTACTCGCGCGGTCTCGGCTCCGACATTTTTATAAAATTGAGAAATCATTATTTTCACTTGAAATTTTTATGACAGTTAGGAAACTCCACATGTTACTCTCTGTAAAAATTTCATGATTTATGAATACTTTAAGTCTATCCTTTATATTTTCAAAGTTCGTAATTTGTAGCAGTTTTTGTCGCGTAAAACACTTTTACTAAAACGATCATAACTTTTGATCCGTAAATCGGAATTAAGCGATTCAAGCGCCTAAACGATCCTTATAACATTTTCTATCTTAAACAAAGGTTATTTCTCATGAATCTACAGTTTACAACTTCGAGACTTTCTGCAGAAACTTAAAGTTATGGTTTGTTGTTTTTAACGAAGTTACGTTTACGATCGGGGTTTCGTTTATGCCTTAACTATCAACACAACCACCAACAATCATCATATCATCATAAACACACAAACTCCTCTCAAGAATATCATGTTCTTGAGGCAACAACAACCAACCTTAAATCTACTTAACTTAATCATCAAGATTTCATAAACAACACTTAGTAAGCTAGGTTTACTAACACCCACTAAATGGATCTTAACATGAACCTTAAATAAAGTTAGGCCAAAGATTTTTTTACGTTCCTTGAAAGATTGAGATGTGTTCTTGAGGATGGTGGAGGCTTGGAAGTGCTTGGTATGATTTTTGGAACCTAAAACCACCATTAAAATCAAGAAACCAAAGAGAGGTTACTATTCACACTATTCACTAGTGAGTTTCTTGAATTTATTCCAGCCATCAAACCTTGATAAAAAGAGATGAAAGATTTTTCTTACCTTAGTTTAGTTGCTAGAAGGCTTGGGAAATAATTGTGGGATTTTACAAGAACTAGAGCTTGGAGTTTTGAATTGCAATTTCCTTCTTTTCTTCAAAATAGCCGAATGGGAGCTTTTGGGGGTGGGGGGTATTTATAGCCCTTGGTTGCTTCTCTTGGATGAATTCTAGGTTGCTTCTTGGAAGGTGACTTGATATCTTTGCAAGTTGATCTTTATTCTTCCTAGGATAGCTCAGGTTTATTCCTTGTCTCCAAATCCATGGACAAATCTTTGTAGCTTGCTAGCTTACAAGCTAAACTACAAGGTTAGCTCCTTAGCACACTATTTGCTAGCTAGCTTGGTCATCCTAGGGTTAGATTACTATTTGATGAAGTAACCATGGTTACTTCCTTACCATGGTTTAGTTAGTGCGTTACGTTTAATTAATCATTTACGCGTTCGCTCGATTACTTAAACGTTCTCCGCAATACTTATTCGTAAATGGTTCGCAATGTAATTCTTTTCGTATTTATTCCTTATATTTTTATTTATCCTAATTGAATATAAATCCGTAGGATTTTAATCTCGTAATTATATTGTGATTCCCGTAGTCCTTGATAAGTCGTAATTACGGTTGTTTTTCAAAGTTCATTTTCTTCGAATACTAATAGCGTTTACATACACTCATTTGGTACGTATAGTCGTAATATCTATTCCAAAACTCATTTTCTTATGCACTATATAGTGTGGGCTCAAAGGTTTTCCCGTCTGTCAGGGTTACTATTCATTAAATGTTTTACAAGGTCTCAAAAATTCGAGTTATTACAAAGATCTTCACCATCAAACATATTCTGAAGCTTCTCCGTAGCCCTATTTCATCTTGACCTTTCAGAGTAAGTCTAGATAACTGTTCCAGAGTTTCATCAATAGGTTAAGAAGTTCTATCTTCTTTATCAACTTCTGAAGTTACATCTTTTGACTTGTCATCTTGATGTGTGTTAACATTCTTCTGTGCCAGCTCGCTGCCAGTGCCTGGACCTGCAACATCTTTTTCTTCCTTGACAGATCATCATTAGACTCTTGAAATGAAATATCAATAGACTTTTCAACAATATTTTTTGATAAATTATATACTCTATAAGCACAAATTGTTAAAGACTATCTGAAAAAGATAACTTCATAAGTTTTAGAATTGAATTTACCATCCCTTTCAGAAGTTTTGAGTACAAAACACTTTGAACTAAAGACTTTGAAGTAACCAATATTAGGTTTCTTCTTTCTCAGTAATTCATATGGAGTTTTGTTGAGCAATAGCCTGATCAGTACTCTGTTAAGAATATAGCTTGTTGTGTTGACAGCTTCTGTCCAAAATCTTCTTGGCAGCTTGCTTTCCTGAAACAATGTCCTTGTTGTTTCTTGCAATGACATGTTCTTACGCTCCACAACTCCATTTTGCTATAGTATATGAGGTGTTGAGAATTGATGTTTAATTCCCCTTTCTTCACAATAAGAAATAAAGTCTGTTTAGAATACACCACGATGATCACTTCGTATACCCATAAATCTTGGTTCAAGCTTATTCTCAAGTAACTTGATTAGCTTCTCAAATTCACTAAAAGCGCAATCTTTAGTAGATAAAAACAGAATCCATGTATATCTAGAATAATCATCAATAATAACAAAAGCATACTGTTTACCTCCAATACCTTTATAGGCTTCTGGACCTAATAAATCCAAGTGTACAAGCTCTAAGAGTTTACAAGTTGATACCACTTTCTTGACTCTGTGTGATGTTCTTATTTGCTTCCCTAGTTGACGAGCAGTACAAGTTTTCATCTTAACATACTTTAATTTTGGAAAACCTCGAACTAGCTGCTTTGTTGATAGCTTGCTAAGTAATTCCATGTGAGCATGTCCAAGCCTTCTATGCCAAAATTCTGGACTTGTAACAACTGCTGCTAGACAACATGCTTGTTCCTGCTCCTCAAAATCCAAAACATGTATATTTCCTTCTCTTTTAACAACTAGAGGAATTATGTTAGAACCAACAAGCATAGTGGAATCATGTTGACCAAAATCTAATTTATGACCACCATCAAATATTTGACTTATACTAAGCAGATTATATGTAAGACCTTTAACATATTGAGTTTTATTTAAAGACGCGATATTGTTATAAATCATTCCTTTTCCAAGAATAGGAAGAGTCTTGCTACCACCGATTGTGACACTGCCACCCTTCTTCATCTTTGGACTAGGAAACTGAGATTTATCTCCACTCATATGCCTTGTTGCACCACTGTCCAAAATTCATTGATTTGACTTTAATTTGGCCATGAGACAGACCTACAAAACAAACAAAAACAACTAAATATTTGGGTACCCATATTTGTTTGGGTCCCGCATGTTTAGTAGATAAAATATATAAAACATTCAAATTAGATATCTTAATCCATATTTGAACCACTTTCGGAGCCTGATTCTTTGTTTTGCCTATTCTGTCAACTTGTTGTCTTTAATTAATAGCTTGTTGTCGGTGAGCTGTATGTCTGTTCCAGCGTTCATCTGATGAGCTGGATTTTGAGAAATGACGTAAGTGCTAACACTGCTCGTTAAACTGTGCAGTGCTTAGCTAGATGACCTTTCTTTTCAAATATGTTGCAAACTTTCAGGGCATAGCGTAATCATAAGGAATGCCATATTTGCCATCTGTTATTCCCAAACAATCTAATAAAGAATTACAGAAGGGGGGTTGAATGTAATTCTGGCTCTTTTTGGATTTTAAGAACTGTTCTACCTTGAATATATAACTATGTTTGATTTAGCTAAGGTACGGAATGAAAGTATTGAAGAAATCAAACACAAAGTAATCAAATACAAGTATTTAAAAACTTTCCGTTGGATTGAACTTTTCCAGCAGAGATATAAATAAATTCGAGAACTCTGTGATGCAAGATTTGCACACACCTGCTTACAAGTTGAACTTACAAAGAATAGAGAAATTCTTTACAGATATAGCTTTATCTATTTCTCTGGTAATTGCTTTCTTACTTCAATATTGTTCTACTTGCTACCCTTGGTTTATATATCACCAAGTTACATGATAAAAGACAAACAAGTAAAACAGAATGTTTCTTAGTCTAATTACATGCTTCTTCATTTCTCTATCCAGCATCTTTGAATATCTTCAGTTTAGCATGCAAATGGAAATGCTTCTTTGTTCTCTAAAACCTGTAAATAAGATGCCACATTCAATTTGCATCTAATCAACCCATGTGACTGTCAAGTCACTATTAACTGCTATTTGAATTTAAACATCCGTTGAAACTTCATTGTATCATCCGTTGAAACTGTGTTGAATCATCCGTCAAAGCTTCACTAGATCATCCGTTGAATGTGACTTGGGTCATCCGTCGAAGCCTTGTAGAATCATACGTTGAAAGTCTTCCATAGCAGTTAACTCTATTTCACTTATACAAAATTACAAGGCATCTAATATTTACAATTAGCCAACCTATTTTTCATATCACACTAGTTGTTAACATGAGTTTGAATATCCCACAACTTCTAGATCTTTAAGGCATTGTAGAATGCGGAAATGTGTTACAAGACTTATTGATACATAAGCTACTCTTTCAACGGATGTTAAAGTGATCATCCGTTGAAAACTACAAAATCACTAAATTAAATCTACTAAGGTATTTTATTTAACTTATCATCAAGTACATAACATATTCCTAATAATCTCCGCCAATTTATGTCTACTGGAATTGTAGTCACAAATTAAGAGAAACTTGATGATAACGAAACACCTTATGAATACAGACTGATTTACAGTAGATAAAATTAACAAGTGTTGCGATTTATTAAAAATTTTGTAGAGGAAGGTTTACAGAGAATCTCACAAGCCATTTTCAAGGTGCTCCTCTAGACTGAGCAGATTAAACTTATTTCCTTGACTGTCTGAACTGTTTTCCCAATTTCTCATTGTTTTCTTCAATCTGATGTTGAAGTTGCTTGTAGAATTCAGATTCATCTTCATTTGTCTGATCCAGAATTTCTTGCATCCAAATGAGAGTTTCATTGCTTGAAATTTTTAGCTGATCTTCCAGTCTGAAGAATCTTCTAGTGCATTTTTCATCCTTGAACTCCATCAACCAGTATGGCCTCAAATGCACTTTATCTCCTGTGCATGGAATTGTTAAGACTCTTGGGAGTGCATTTGGCCCTCTGTTGGAGTGTATTTTTGTAAAGTTCGTTCTCAGGGAAGGACTAAATCAATATTAATTCAAGTATATGATCTCTTAATTCCTAGACGTGTGTAGAAATAATTGGTGTTTGTTACTAACTAAATTAAACTATCAAGTAAATCAAAGATTTATAAAAGAGGAAAAACAACCCTAGAACTAGGGTTCTTCAATTGGTTCAATGACTGTTGATGTATTGTGATCTCTACTTCTCTTACTTTGCTAAAAATAATTCTTCCAAAGTTTATATTGCTCTCTCCCAAGATACAAAATAATGCCTACAACTATATCCCAAAGCCACTCCCATAATCAATTGAAATACAATCATAAACTATTAAGACCCAAGAATTATAAGTTTCATAGCTCGCATATTAATCTCCCAATCAATAATTAAACCATGTATATCATATCATGAACAAAAATTATGACTCATCTCCCAATTCATCACAACTCCTACAGATACAATTAAAGGTTCATGACTCCCTTAATTGGGTTAAGCCCTCAATGATAGATTAGCAAAGTAGAGAATTTGCACTACAATCAAACAAACATATTTTACTAACGAATACTACCTAATTCTCGAATTAGAGAATTAGCTACTCATAGTTCAGGAAGAAATTAAAAATATATTAATATCCAAAATCATGATTACAAGAGTATAGAGTTAAGAAAGATACAACTTGATGAAATCTCTCAAACTTGGAGTGAATCCCTTCAATCCTTGCTCAAGTTCTCTCTAGCCTCTCTCAATACATCTTTCCCTCTATAAAACCCTAACTAATTATTTTTATACTCAGATGGTACCTTTTTCCAATCATACAAGGTAACTAAAAAAGATTTTAAAATAAAGTAGAAATCTATTTGAATTACAATTTTTGTCAGGCTCAGGCCCTGAACCTCAGCATCATCAGGTCCTGAATGATGTCCTCAGGGCCTCTTCAGAAGTGCTTAGGCCCTGAACTCCTTATTCTTCAAATCTGCTTCTCTCAGGCCCTGAACTCACAAGCTCAGGCCTGAACCTGACAAAAATTGTAATAAATAGATTTCCAACTTGTTTTGAATTCTCTTTTTAGTTACCTTGTATGACATTTAGAAGCATATCCAAGTATATATAAACATATGTATTAGGGTTTTAAGGAGAAGAGAATAGATAACCGTACTTGGGAGAAGGGAGAGAAGCATCTTGAGAGGGAGATTGGAAGAAGGAGTGAAGGGATTCATCCATATTCCAAAGGAACTTTAAAATTGTATTATTTGTGCATCAATTCTTAAACTCATGGTTTGCATTCTTAATATATATTTTGTTTATCTTATCATGAGTAGCTAATTCCTTTTCCAAGAGTTGGGTAGTATTCAATTGGCGTAATATGTTTGTTTGATTATATTGTGATTTTCTTTTTATTGTTAATCTGTCATTGAGCGCTTTATACAGTTAGAGGAATAGCTAACTTCTAATTGAATCTTTAGGAGTTATAACAAATCGGGAGAGGAGTTGTAATTCTAGTACATGATATGATAGACACAATTTAAGTATTAGATCGGGAGATTGATATGCAAATTGTGAGACTAAAAACCCTTGGTTCTTAACAGTTTATAATTATACTTTGTATGACCATGGGAGTGGAGTTCAAGGGATAATTGTAGGCACTATAATCTTCATTGGGAGAGGATTTTATAAATATTAGAAGGATTATCTTTAACAAAACAAGAGACACAAATTAGACATTCATGATAGCCATTGAAGAACCCTGATTCTTGGATTGTTTTCTCTCATAGTTATTATATAGTTTTATTTATTTATTAGATTAATTAGTTGTTAATTACACACACCCACAAATTATTCTCCACACTTCTAAATTGTGAGAAATAGGAGACTTGAGATTGGTATTGATATAAGTCCTTCCCTGCGAACGATACTCTAAAAATACATATCAACAAATTGGTTCAATGATTGTTGATGTATTGCGATCTCTACTTCTCTTACTTTGCTAAAAACAATTCTTCCAAAGTTTATATTGTTCTCTCTCAAGATACAAAATAATTCCTACAACTATATCACAAAGTCACTCCCATGATCAATTGAAATACAATCATAAACTATTAAGACCCAAGAATTATAAGTTTCATAGCTCGCATATTAATCTCCCAATCAATAATTAAACCATGTCTATCATATCATGAACAAAAATTATGACTCATCTCCCAATTCATCACAACTCCTATAGATACAATTAAAGGTGCATGACTCCCTTAATTGGGTTAAGCCCTCAATGATAGATTAGCAAAGTAGAGAATTTGCACAACAATCAAACAAACATATATTACCAACGAATACTACCTAATTCTCGAATTAGAGAATTAGCTACTCATAATTAAGGAAGAAAAAAATATATATTAATATCCAAAATCATGATTACAAGAGTATAGAGTTAAGAAAGATACAACTTGATGAAATCTCTCAAACTTGGAGTGAATCCCTTCAATCCTTGCTCAAGTTCTCTCTAGCCTCTCTTAATACATTTCTCCCTCTATAAAACCCTAACTAATTATTTTTATACTCAGATGGTACCTTTTTCCAATCATACAAAGTAACTAAAAAAGATTTTAAAATAAAGTAGAAATCTGTTTGAATTACAATTTTCGTTAGGCTCAGGCCCTGAACCTCAGCATCATCAGGTCCTGAATGATGTCCTCAGGGCCTCTTCAGAAGAGCTCAAGCCCTGAACTCCTTATTCTTCAAATCTGCTTCTTTCAGGCCCTAAACTCACAAACTCAGGCCCTGAGGTAAGTACATTTTCTCCACTAATTCCTTCAGGCCCTGAGCCTCCAAGCTTAGGTCCTGAACTCCCTTAATTTCTTCTTTTATCATGTACTCCTCTCTTTTGCACCTTCTTCTTCCATAATTCCCTATAAATATAGAAAATTAAGTCTTAGCATCCATCTAAGTTAAATAACAACTAATACTAATTATTTAGGACTAAAGCATCACAAAACAAGGTTAAAAGAAGCATAACATGACATAAAAGAACTATAAATTAGTCATGCAACAAATACCCCCCAACTTAACATTTGCTCATCCTCGAGTAATATGATTACTATGTATTATTATCTTATACCACTTTCGTAAGGTGATCACGGTTGCATTTGGCATATGCAACAAGCTCTTTAAACCCAAGGTAGCCCTAGTGGAAGAGTAAGGTCTCGTGAGGGCCTATAGTGAATGTACCCACAAAATCCATTTAACCCATGCAATATGCAACTACATGAATGCACCTAAATGATCGACAATACAAAAGATCTCAAATATAGTAGTATATGCCAAGTCAGATATTACCTTCAGAACATGCAACAAGTTTAGACACATCAAGCTCACACCACAATATCACTACATAGCGAACACAAGTACATATGTGTGTGTTCCTAGCTTCACAACATGCTCTCTACTGAACCAAGAACAAAGATATACAAGTTTCAACATGACAAGTCATGCGAGTTAATAGCTCCCAAGTTAAGAACTAGAATAGATCTTAAACACTTCGTTACTTAGCACTAGCCATCGTTCAAGTTTAGCAAGGGATTTCCATGTCTCTCTTTATTTCTACAACACTACAACTATATGTACATATGAATTTTATTACTGCTCGGTCTAAGGTTGGGTGGCTTCTCAGTGTAAGTGAGTTAAGACCGCCATAAGACTTCACAAGCTCGGTCTAAGGTTGGGGGAAGGACTAAATCAATTTTTTCTTTTTTAAATTTTTTAATGAGCTTAGTGTATTTTTGTAAAGTTCGTTCTCAGGGAAGGACTAAATCAATATTAATTCAAGTATACGATCTCTTAATGCCTAGACGTGTGAAGAAATAATTAGTGTTTGTTACTAACTAAATTAAACTATCAAGTAAATCAAAGATTTATAAAAAAGGAAAAACAACCCTAGAACTAGACTTCTTCAATTGGTTCAATGATTGTTGATGTATTGCGATCTCTACTTCTCTAACTTTGCTAAAAACAATTTTTTCAAAGTTTATATTGTTCTCTCCCAAGATACAAAATAATGCCTACAACTATATCCCAAAGTCACTCCCATGATCAATTGAAATACAATCATAAACTATTAAGACCCAAGAATTATAAGTTTCATAGCTCGCATATTAATCTCCCAATCAATAACTAAACCATGTCTATCATATCATGAACAAAAATTATGACTCATCTCCCAATTCATCACAACTCCTATAGATACAATTAAAGGTTCATGACTCCCTTAATTGGGTTAAGCCATCAATGATAGATTAGCAAAGTAGAGAATTTGCACTACAATCAAACAAACATATATTACTAATGAATACTGCCTAATTCTCGAATTAGAGAATTAGCTACTCATAATTAAGGAAGAAAACAAAAATATATTAATATCCAAAATCATGATTACAAGAGTATAGAGTTACGAAAGATACAACTTGATGAAATCTCTCAAACTTGGAGTGAATCCCTTCAATCCTTGCTCAAGTTCTCTCTAGCCTCTCTCAATACATCTTTCCCTCTATAAAACCCTAACTAATTGTTTTTATACTCAGATGGTACATTTTTCCAATCATACAAGGTAATTAAAAAAGATTTTAAAATAAAGTCGAAATCTATTTGAATTACAATTTTCGTCAGGCTCAGACCCTGAACCTCAGCATCATCAGTTCCTGAATGATGTCCTCAGGGCCTCTTCAGAAGAGCTCAGGCCCTGAACTCCTTATTCTTCAAATCTACTTCTATCAGGCCCTGAACTCATAAGCTCAGGCCCTGAGGTAAGTGCATTTTCTCCACTGATTCTGTTATTCCCAAGGAACTAACAATGAGATTTACAGAAGGGGGGTTGAATGTAAATCTCAAAACTTTTTCAAGTTTTAAGCAGTTTCAAAAGCTAAGTGTATGATGAACAGATGTGTGTGAATTGCTTTGAGCAGGTGCAGACATATGTATATTCAAGACACAAATGTAAAGAACACAAAGGCTTTAAAAACTTTTCTGGTGGATTTGTTGTTCCACCAGAGATGTGTATTTCAGAAAATCTGTGATACAAAGAATTGATCACAGCTGCTTCCTAGTACAAACTAGATGATTTTCTCTCTATGTTTTTCTAAACAGCTCTGGAAAATTCACATCTAATTACTAGCTATAACTTAGTTTATATATCACCAAGTTTACAAGTGAAGACAAAAATAAAATACAATTATAAAATAGTTCTTCACAAGTTTCTTCTTCATTTCTCTATCCAATGCAATCTAAGATAATCTGAGAATCTTTGAATACTTCCTTGTTTGCACCAGAATGGATATGCTACTTTTTCTTGATTCCTCCAAGAGGCTACCATATTCCAATTATCTCTTTCAACCCATGTGCCTCTGTCAGCTTATGAATTGTCACTATCAACTGCTATTGAACTGAGCATCCGTTGAAGCTTTCATCCGTTGATGGCTTTATCCGTTGATACTTTAGCAGTTGAAGCTTTATCAGTTGATGCATTCATCCGTTGATGGATGTTATCCCTTGAAGCTTTAGAGACATCTGTTGAAGCTTTGTTTCTCATCCATTGAAGGCCTTTAATCTATCAGTTGATACTACTTCATTTATACAAAATTACAAGGCATGAAATATTTACAATTAGCCCTCCTATTTCCATATCCACCAGTAGTCAACATGACTTATAATTTCCCACAACTTTTAAGAATTATAACTTAAATGCAGAGACTGAAATGTGCTACAATACTAAACTTATTTCTAAGTAAAGCTACTCCATCAACGGATAGCCAAGATGGTCTTATCCGTTGAGGCTACAAACACTGGATTTTTACTTAAGTATTTTGTTTAACTTATCATCAAACTAATACACATATTCCTAACAATCTCCCCCTATTTATGTCTACTAGAATTGTAGGCATAAATTCAGGGTTAACTTGATGATAACAAAACACTTAACAAATATATGAGTTGAAATCAAGTAGAAATTCAAAAGTGCTGCAAAAGTGTATGTATTGAGATAGAATTAAAGATTTACAGTGTTTCCAAGGGTGCTCCTTTAGTCTGAGCAAATCATTTTCTTTTCCTTTGTTCCCTTGTTTTCTTCCCTAGCCTCCTGTCATTTTCCTCTACTTGGAGTTGGAGTTGTCTGTAGAATTCAGCTTCATCTTCTTCACTGATATCCAACTTAGATTGCATGTCCTTGAGAGTTTCATTACTGGCAATTTTAAGCTGGTCTTCAAGTCTGAAAAATCTTCTGACTCCTTTATTGTCTCTGAACTCCATCAACCAATGAGGTGATTTATGAATTGTGGTTCCATGCTTAGGGATGAGTAATGTTCTAGGCAATGAATTTGACTCCCACCAATTTTTCCTTGTGCTGGCAATCTTGTTGAGAATCTCTGTTTTGGCAGTCGTGGTAAAGCCAGTATCCCTTTTGATAGCTGAGTAGACTCTAATCAAGGTAGAATTTCCCTCACTTAGAATTCTTTGAAGAGTCTAAGTCCTTTCCATATTTCGTTTATATTTGAACACTAGCCTTTCTGGTAGCTGTTTATAGGCATTTATTCCCCTTACTTCCTCCAGCTCATCCAGAAAGAGTTCAATATCTGTATGTTCTTTTATGTCACAAATATGAACATAATCATCCTTTGAGGCTTGTGGCTTAGGCTTAGGTTTATATTTATGAGAGAATTTACTTGAGGTTAGGGGATGTGTTGATTTGGATTTTCTTTTCAGTTTCTTTGGTGGTGGAGAGGTAGTTAGGAAGATAGGAAATTTGATGGTGTCCCAATCAATAGGTTCCTCTTTAGGGATGATTGGTTCACCATGAATATTTATACTGGGATCAGCCACAACAGGTTCGGGAATAGAGGGTAGTGGTTTAGATTTTGATTGGGTTTCCTCAGTGTCATCTTCACTCTTCCTTTTTGCCTTGACCTTCTTTCTATTCCCTTTCTGCCATTCCTTTCTTTCCTCACTTCTTTCCTCCACACTCTCACCAACCATATTCCCCATATCCACATTTATGCTTTCAGTCTTGTCTCCTTCACTCTTGTCTTCAATCTTCTTCTTTTCTTCAATCTGACTTGACTTTAGCTGTTTTTTAAGCTTGGCTTGTGCTCTTTTACCAGCCTTCAGCTTTTTAGCTTCTTCCTTTAGCCTTTTGGTCTCTTCTCTCTTGGCTATTGAGAATTTGGGATGTCCTTGCATTACACAGATGCTCTTTTCCTCTCTATAGATGATAGCCATATTCATTCTTTCCACTACATCCTTGGTCTCTTTGTGCTTTATGATGTTACCACCCAAAACTTTGTCTTCATCAGGCTTTGGAAGAGGAAAATCCACTTCTTTTAGTTGAGCAAAGCTTAGAGGGTTCTTTGTAGAGTCCTTGTTGAATCTAGTGGTTGGCTTGAGTACCATGGGCTTCAGGTTCCTGAAAGAAGTTTCTCCAACCTTATTCATCCTTACTGGCTTGTGCTCCATTTTGATTGGCTCAACTTTTGTGCTATGTTTCACATATAAGGATTTGTAGTTGTAGAGCCAAACACTTGTTGCATCCTTTCATCAATTGTTCTCCTTTGCTCTTTCACCTTCATTTCAGCTGCTGCTAGCTGGATTAGATCAATTCCATCAAGCTTTCCTTTGATTTGAGGTGTTGGAGAAGTAGTGATGGCTGGAACTAGCACTTTTGATATTTGTATATGTGTAAATGGCTCCCCTTCCCCTTCCCCTTTATTCTCCCCCTTTTTGTTATCATCAAGGAGAGGGGTCAAGCCCTGTGCTTTAGCCAGTTGCATGAGAAGACTAGTATGAGACTGTTGATTGTGAAGAATGGTGACCACGAAGTTTTTAATAGCTTGAACTCTTTCCTCCAATTTGGCCATCTTCTTTTCAGCATCTGACTCTCTTCTCAGTCTCAGTAATAGTTCCTGCATGGTACCAAAGGGCATGATTAAATCCAGCTTCTCAGAATTGTAGGACTTCAAGTCAGCTATATCCTTCTTGAGTCCATCCACACTTAGATTCTGTCTTAATTGTTGTAGCTTCATAAGATGTAGAGAATCTAGGTGGGTTTGAAGAATAGCCTTGGTACCAGCATTTGAAGTTTCCAGAATGGCCTTTTGGATAGACATGACTTGTTTGACTAAGGATACATTGAAATGCCCTGGTGTAGATTCCTTTGTCAATGCCCATTCAGGTAACTCTGGAATAGAACTTGGGCCTTCAGCTCCCCCTAAGTTCATGCTTCCATCAAAAGAATCAGAGTCATCATCATCAGAATTTACTCCAAATTCTTTAGATGCCTCACCAGCTGTAGAAGGCATCCTATTGACAGCAGCTTTATCCCTTTGTAGAGATTCTGAAGTATGTACTAGATTTAAAGTCTTTTCTGCCTCCTCATTGCCCTGAATAGCCAACAGTTGATAGGCTGACACAGGATAAGCAAAAGTGTCAGCATCCAAGGAAATGTTATCAATTACAGCTTTGTAATGTTACTGAAATTGTCTTCCCTTTTCAGCATCATTCACACTCATTGACTCACTAGCAATGGTTGGATCCACCCTTATACCTCCTGTACCTGCTTTTCTCTCAATTTTTCTCTTTTCTTGCATCAGGGGCTCCCTCTGGCTCACACTCCTCACACCTTCACCTTCACCTACTAAGGTGGTATTCCTCTCACTTTCTTTTACGATGCTGGAAGAAATAGCATGCATATGTAGACTCTCAAGCTCTCCTTTTGCCTGGGAGCAACCCAGCCTCTCACTCAAGTTTTCACTCCCTTCCCTCAATCCTAGAAGTGATTGTACAGTAACCATGTCTTCTACACTTGGAATTAATTCAGTTATTTGTGTAGAGACCATCAACGGATAAGGAATATCCGTTGAAGTTAAAAATGATGGTATCAACGGATAGTTGTTGTTGAGCTTATCCGTTGAAGAACAACCACTTGTCAACGGATGAGGAATATCCGTTAAAGAAGGAAAAGAAGTAGAAATTGAAAGTGACATAATTGTTGAATCTGTGTGGATTGATTTTAATTTAGGTGACACAGATTCTTCAACTAAGTCTGAAAGAATTGGCTGATGATCCAACAAATCATCTAAAAGATGATGATCACCAGTATTTGAGTGGGGCTCCTCCCTGAGTTGTAAAGAGGGAGAATCAGGAATTGATGTGAATATCATGTCCACATCCAGAGATGGTGATGGAGAATTTGGTGATTGATGTGTGTCAATTTTGAGAGAATGGGGCGGTGACTCCATATTTGTTGGAGTCACATCAAGCTGAATTTGAGAAGGCATAGATACAGATGGTTGTATCTGTGTAGTGTGTGCACCCTGTATGGAAACTAGGGTTTTGACCTTCTTTCTTCTTGTGAAGGCTTTTACAGGTGAGTGTGTGGCTTCAGGGTCCCTCCCTCTTTTGTTCTGTGTCCCTGGTTGGGGATAATTTTCAATAGTTGCACCCTTTAGGGAGGATGAAACTAGGGATGAGTTTGAATCCTTTTCAACCACCACAGTCTTTTGAGAAACTGTGGCATGGCTGGCTTGGGTACCACTCACCTCTCCTACCTTATTCTGGGGGTTTTCTTGATGTTCACCCCTCCCCTCACCACTAACACCCTGTACACTCCCCTCAAGGTTCATGGTAGGTGTTACAACTGTTGTCTTTTGAGAGACAACAAATGTGGCTTTCTTTGACTTGGGTTTTGAAACTTTAGGTTTGGTGGCCTTGGTAGGAATATGTTGGGGCATTGACACAGATCACATGGCCACACTTGAAGACAAAGAAGTGATGGGGTTGGAAGAAGTAAGATTTGAAGAAGTATTTACCTCACTTACCTGAGGTGCATTCATGGTTGGTAAGTATACCAATGACACCTGACTGTTGAGGTTAATTCTCAAAAGGTATGCAAGGACCCTCTTCTCTTATGCCCAACATTTCAGTTTATTACTCTCATTAGTTATGACCAAACCTTCAGCAACATGGTTAGCGAATAACATAAAGAATCTAGCATAGTAGATGTTATGAGGTCTATTAGCCTTG
Source organism: Apium graveolens (assembly GCF_009905375.1). Classification (NCBI taxonomy): domain Eukaryota; kingdom Viridiplantae; phylum Streptophyta; class Magnoliopsida; order Apiales; family Apiaceae; genus Apium; species Apium graveolens. Next base: position 213,489,540 of record NC_133655.1, read on the forward strand.
TTACCTAACCTAGTACCCAATTCTAGCATAACATAATTGCTAAAATTAAAGTACCTATCAGAAACCAGCATATAGAGCATATTAACAAGAGATGAAGTTATTGCATCAAAATTACTAATTTTCCCAGAGAAAACCTTGATAAAGGCATCACCAAGAAAACTCCATTCTTTCCTAAGGCCTTTTCTCTTAATACTGCCTAAACTAGTAGAATCAAGAGAATAGCCTATGGAATCTAACATGCTAATATATCATTATCAGTGTATGGTGTCATGGCATTGTTTTCAGATAATTTAAAAAGGACTGTATATCATCACAGTTAATACAGTAATCCTTACCTTTGAGAGAGAAAGTGATGGCCATATCAGTGGGGTTGAACTTTGTAGTTGTCCACATTTCCTCAACTACTTCACAGTAAATCATTGGGGCTTCCAGCATTGCATAGCTTAGTTTGCAGTTTTTGATGAAGTCCATCGTCTTGTGATAACCTGAGTGGGCTTCATTCTTTTCCACCAAAGCTACGAAATTGTTTTTCTCATAGACAAACCCAGATTGGGACATTATCTTTACTACTGGTGCCATTGTTGTGAGTAGAAGTTGCAGAGAAAGATTGAGAGTTTTGGGAGAGAGAGAGTAAAAGCTTTTGAAAATTGCAAGAAAGCGTAAAGTGAAAATAAGAATTCAAAGGGGCTTTTATACTTTCTCAAATTAAAACATAAAGAGAATGATTAAACAATATTTTTAAGTGAATTACATCCATTTGAGAATAAAAGAAAAACTGTAAGTATTCTAAAAACCGCCTTTAATACAAATACATACAACTGTGTATATATATATATGTATCAACAGTTAAGTAAATAGAATCAACGGCTGTGACTCACTCAAAACGACTGATGTGACACTTCAACGGATGAGGTAAACAGTTATCCGTTGAAGATTAACACGGTTTTATCCGTTGAAGGATAAAATTACCAGAAATGTATTTGTCTTTCAACGGATAATGGACATCCGTTGATTGAACAATTTTGGCTTTCAACGGATAGGGAATATCCATTGACAGAATAAACTTTACTTAAAGCCAACTTTGTTCTTACAACAAATTTATTTTAGGCTACAAAACAAATTACAATTAGAACATGAATTTAGGAATAATTAAGCATACCTAGCTCACTTACTAATCTTGTGAATGTTGATTCATCAAGTGGCTTGGTAAATATGTCTGCAATCTGTTTTTCACTTGGAACAAAATGAAGTTCCACTGTACCATTCATCACATGTTCCCTTATGAAGTGGTACTTGATGTCAATGTGCTTGGTTCTTGAATGCTGCACTGGATTTTCAGTAATGGCACTTGTGTTGTCACAGAATATTGGAATTTTGTCAACATTTAGCCCATAGTCAAATAATTGATTCCTCATCCATAATATCTGTGCACAGCAACTACCAGCAACAATGTACTCAGCTTCGGCTGTTGATGTAGAAACAGAATTTTGCTTCTTACTGAACCATGACACAAGCTTATCCCCTAGAAATTGACAGGTGCCAGTTGTACCTTTCCTGTCTATTTTGCAACCTGCATAATCTGCATCTGAGTAGCCAATTAGATCAAAACCAGACTCTCTAATACTAAATTCCTAGATTTGGAGTCCTTTTGAGATATCTGAAAATTCTTTTAATAGAAACTAAGTGAGATTCTTTAGGATCAGCTTGAACTCTAGCACAAAGACATGTAGAAAACATTATATCAGGTCTACTGACAGTTAAAAATAGAAGTGAACCAACCATGCCTCTATAGCTTGTAATGTCCACATACTTTTCAACCTTTTTTAATTCTAGCTTAGTGGCAGTGGCCATGGGAGTTTTTGCAGATGAACATTCCATTAAGCCAAACTTCTTTAAAAGATCATAAATATATTTAGTTTGACTAATGAAAATTCCACCACTAACTTGTTTAACTTGCAAACCAAGAAAATAACTTAGCTCTCCCATCATGCTCATTTCATATTTACTTTGCATTGACTTAGCAAACTTTTTACAAAGTTTATCATCTGTAGAACCAAATATAATATCATCTACATAAATTTGAACAAGTATTGTAGAGCCATTAACATTTCTAAAGAAAAGAGTTTTGTCAACGGTACCTCTTGTGAAGTAATTATCTAGGAGAAATTTTGACAAAGTCTCAGACCAGGCTCTAGGTGCTTGCTTTAGTCCATAGAGTGCTTTCAACAGATAATACACATGGTTTGGAAAATTTGGATCTTCAAACCCTGGAGGTTGGCTCACATAAACTTCTTCCTCCAATTCTCCATTCAGAAATGCACTCTTGACATCCATTTGATAGACTTTGAAATTGGCATGGGTTGCATAGGCTAGAAAAATTCTGACAAGTCTTGCAACAGGAGCAAATGTCTCATCAAAATCTATTCCCTCTTGTTGAGAGTAGCCCTTGGCAACCAATCTAGCTTTATTCCTTATGACAATGCCATTTTCATTCATCTTGTTTCTGAATACCCATTTTGTGTCAATAGAACTTTTGTTCTTTGGCTTGGGTACCAGCTTCCATACTTTGTTCCTCTCAAATTGGTTTAGCTCCTCTTACATTGCTAAAATCCAATTTGGATCCAATAGAGCTTCTTCCACTCTCTTAGGTTCCTCCTGTGATAGAAAACTACTGTATAGACATTCATCTTGAGTAGCCCTTCTAGTTTGCACCTTAGATGTTGCATCACCAATGATCAGTTCAAAAGGATTATTCTTGGTCCATTTCCTTTGAGGTGGTAGATTAGCTCTAGATGAGGTTGCCTCAGTATTGTCATGATGTGAGATAGAGTGTTGATTGGTTGTAACTCCCCCTGTGTTATTGGTCCTTTGTAAGGAACTGGGAGTTCTATCAACTGATGATGTAAATTGATTATCCGTTGATGAACTATGATCAACGGATGCTCCATTATGTACTTCACCGGATGATGCACTTTGACTTTCAACGGATGTTGCATTACTTCTGTCAACGGATGTTGAATTATGACTTTTAACTGATACAGCATTTTGTGCATTATCCAAGGGCAGATTTTGAATCCTTTTTGAAGTGTCTTCTCCATCATTCTCATCTTCACTATCATCACAATATATCTCAATGTTGTCAAATTTGAGTCCTTCATGATGTCCCTCATCTATTAGTCCATCAATCTTTTTATCATCAAACACAACATGCACAGATTCCATAACAATGTTGGTTCTTAGATTGTAGACCCTATATGATTTTCCAGCAGAATAACCAACAAATATCCCTTCATCAGCCTTTGCATCAAACTTTCCATTGTGGTCAGGTTGGTTCCTTAGAATGTAGCATTTGCAACCAAAGACATGAAGGAAGTTTAAGGTTGGTTTTCTTCTCTTGAACAATTGATAGGGAGTCATGCCTTTTGCCTGATTGATTAGAGAAATATTCTGAGTGTAACATGCACAGTTAACAGCCTCAGCCCAAAAATATATTGGGAGTTTTGACTCTTCAAGCATTGTTCTTGCAGCTTCAATTAGTGATATGTTCTTCCTTTCCACCACACCATTCTGTTGTGGAGTCCTTGGAGATGAGAACTCATGCATGATCCCATTTTCTTCACAAGATAACCTCATGGTAGAATTCCTCAACTCAGTTCCATTGTCACTCCTGATATTCCTTACTTTGAAATCTGGATGGTTGTTGACTTGCTTGATTTGATTGATAATGATTTCACTAGCTTCATCCTTTGATCCAAGAATATAGGTTCATGAAAACTCTGAGAAATCATCTACAATCACTAGGCAATATCTTTTCCTTGAAATTGATAATACATTGACTGGTCCAAAAAGATCCGTGTGTAGCAGTTGTAATGGTTCATCAATTGTTGATTCAAGCTTCTTACTGAATGATGCTCTCTTTTGCTTCCCTTTCTTTAAAGCATCACACAGTCCATCCCTTGAGAATTCCACTAGAGGCATTCCTCTAACTAAGTCCTTTTTGACTAGATCATTCATTATCTTGAAATTCAAATAGAATAGCTTCTTGTGCCATAGCCAACTTTCATCTTAACTTGCTTTGCTAAAAAGACAAGTAATTAATTCTACATCTGTAGAGTTGAAGTCAGCCAAGTACACATTCCCTTTTCTAACTCCAGTTAGAACCACTTTGTTGTCCTTCTTACTTGTGACAACACAGGCTTCAGAATTGAAAGAAACAGTATTCCCTCTGTCATATAGTTGACTAATGCTCAATAGATTGTGTTTCAGACCATCAACTAATGCAACTTCATCAATGATGACATTTTCCTTTGAAATCAAGCCATATACCATAGTGAACCCTTTGTTATCATCTCCAAAGGTTATGCTAGGGCCAGCTCTCTCCTTGAACTCTGTGAGCAAGGTGAAATCTCCTATCATGTGCCTTGAACAACCACTGTCCAAGTACCATAGATTCTTTCTTTTTCCCTGTACACAACAAAACCAAATCAAGTTGATTTTGGTACCCAAGTTTCCTTGGGTCCAGCCTTGTTAGTCTTTTTCCTAGACTTCACACTTCCTGCACCTTTTAACTTAGGTAACTTTGAGTCAACCTTGATCTCAGATGTAGTTGGTTGAAGTGTAGGGTTAGTCACAAAATCATTTAGCACATTTGATTGAATTTGATAAGGCATAGATTGTGCAAACATATTATTCCACATAGGCATGTTGTATGGCATTTGAGGCATACTAAATGCAGCAAAATAAGGATTATTAACATATGGCATGTTTGCAAAATGTGCATGTGGATTCTGTTGAGACATAACAGGCATAGCATGCAGTGGTGACATAGACATGTTAAACATGGAAGGAGTTAAAGGCATGGGAGCATTCTTAACAAATTTGCAGTTAGCAGATAGATGATTAACACTACTACAATGCACACAACTTTTTCTTGGAGCATACTTATCAGGTGTGTAATTGTTGTGTTTGTTAATCCCTACCTTCCCATTTCTATTAGATTTTCTTCTAGTTTCCTTTTTATCCTCAACCAACTTAAGCCTATTTTTCAACTGATCTAAAGTCATGTGTCATATATTCACCTTACTGGCATCTTTGGATGTGCTAGCTTCTTCTTTGACAAAGTTCTTGGAAGTTGAACCAAACTTCTTCCTGAGATTTTTCAAATTATTCCTTTTAGAATCATTTGCCTATTTCAATTGATGAGCCTTCAACGGATGCTCCTTTTCTTCCTTCAACGGATGACTTTCATCATCCGTTGATTCTACATCCGTTGACAGTCCATCAATTAATTATATTTCCTTTTTGTTTTTCTTCCTGGCATTCTCACAAAGTGATTCAATTCCTTGAACCTTGATAATTTGAGCACTAACATCCCTAGATGTTTTCCAGGCCTTGATTACCTCTTGCTCACATTCTAGTTGTCTAGAAAGAACTTCTACTTTCTTAACAGACTCTTCTATTTCACTCTCAACAGATAAGCATTTGATTTTAATCTTTTTAAGCTCAATTACTTTACCCTCCAACACAGCATTCCTATCACTTAAAAACAAATTATTCTCTTTAATTCTTGTGTTCTCTTTAGCCAGTGATTTAAGGGAAACACGTAAATGATATAATTCATTGGACATATCATTTATAGCTTCATTGCATTCATTTTTAGAAAGCTGAGAGAGGTCAGTAGTGATTACATGGTTGCTTGATGAACTAGTTTCATTTTCATCAGAATTAGCCATCAGAGCTAAGTTGACATACTCCATATCATCATCTTCATTGGCTCCATCAGCTTCCCAGTCATTTTCCTGAGTCAGAAAAGCCCTTTCCTTTTGTTTGAGCAATTCGAAATATTTCTTTTTGTAATCCACTTGCTCAAATTTCTTCTATTCAGAAGTTGGCTTTCTGCACTCACTTGCAAAGTGTCCACTTGTGCTACAGTTATAACACTTGAACTTAGATTTGTCCACCATGTTCTTGCTTGGCTTAGTGGGTCTAGTGTTTTTCTTGAATTTCATCTTTACAAACCTTTTGGACAGAAAAGCCAGATGTTCATCAACATCATCAGAGTCATCTTGACTGGAATTGTCTTCAACCTCAGCTGCTTGCTCCTTTCCCTTGCTTGATTCTGATTTGCTTATGCCAATTTTGAGACTTGGCATTGTCTTTTCTTCATTCCTGGCTTCAGTTCTCTCATTTTCAACTACAAGTGCAACTGATCCACCTTTTCTCTTTCCCTTCTCCAACAGCTCATCTTGCTCCATCTCAAGTTCATAGGTCTTCAAAATTCCATATAATCTTTCAAGTGTGAAGTCCTTATAATCTTGAGAATTCCTTAATGAAACAATCATAGGTTTCTATTCTTTTGGTAGAGACCTCAGAAATTTTAAGTTGGAATCCTTGACTTGGTACACTCTGCCATACAGCTTCAATCCATTCAACAGTTTATGAAATCTATTGAAGGTATCATTCAATGATTCTCCTTCTTCAGAATGAAAATGTTCATATTGTTGAATGAGAAGCTGCATTTTATTTTCTCTAATTTGTTCAGTACCTTCACAAATAAGTTGCACAGTATCCCTAATTTCCTTAGCAGTTTGGCTGTTAATGACATTATCAAACATATCTTTGTCTAGGCCATTAAACAGAATGTTCATGGCCTTCTTTTCCTTGTGAACCTCTTCAATATCTTCATCAGTCCATTCTGCTTTTGGCTTGGGAATAGACTGTCAAACAACAACTGTGGCAGTGGTAGCTGTGGCCACTTTGTGAGGGATGTGAGGACCATTCTCAATGTAGTTGATGTAGCTTTCATCTTGAGAGAGAAGATGTAGATGCATCTTCACTTTCCAGTGATGATAATTATCTTTTTCCAGGATTGGAATTTTCACTCCAATATCCTTCTTACTCATGTTGTTAGTAGAATAGATCTTTAAACTCTTTGTATGTCAAGAGCTTGCTCTGATACCAATTGTTATTCCCAAGGAACTAACAATGAGATTTACATAAGGGGGTTTGAATGTAAATCTCAAAACTTTTTCAAGTTTTCAGCAGTTTCAAAAGCTAAGTGTATGATGAACAGATGTGTGTGAATTGCTTTGAGCAGGTGCAGACAGATGTATATTCAAGACATAAATGTAAAGAATACAAAGGCTTTAAAAACTTTTCTGGTGGATTTGTTGTTCCACCAGAGATGTGTATTTCAGAAAATCTGTGATACAAAGAATTGATCACAGCTGCTTCCTAGTACAAACTAGATGATTTTCTCTCTATGTTTTTCTAAACAGCTCTGGAAAATTCACATCTAATTACTAGCTGCAACTTAGTTTATATATCACCAAGTTTACAAGTGAAGACAAAAATAAAATACAATTATAAAATAGTTATTCACAAGTTTCTTCTTCATTTCTCTATCCAATGCAATCTAAGATAATCTGAGAATCTTTGAATACTTCCTTGTTTGCACCAGAATGGAAATGCTGCTTTTTCTTGATTCCTCCAAGAGGCTACCACATTCCAATTGTCTCTGTCAACCCATGTGCCTCTGTCAGCTTATGAATTGTCACTATCAACTGTAATTGAACTGAGCATCTGTTGAAGCTTTCATCCGTTGATGGCTTTATCTATTGATACTTTAGCAGTTGAAGCTTTATCCATTGATGCACTCATCCGTTGATGGATGTCATCCGTTGAAGCATTAGAGACATCCGTTGAAGGCCTTTAATCTATCAGTTGATACTACTTCATTTATACAAAATTACAAGGCATGAAATATTTACAATTAGCCCTCCTATTTGCATATCCACTAGTAGTCAACATGACTTATAATTTCCCACAACTTCTAAGAATTATAACTTAAATGCAGAGACTGAAATGTGCTACAATACTAAACTTATTTCTAAGTAAAGCTACACCATCAACGGATAGCCAAGATGGTCTTATCCGTTGAGGCTACAAACACTGGATTTCTACTTAAGTGTTTTGTTTAACTTATCATCAAACTAATACACATATTCCTAACAGATTCCTTCAGGCCCTGAGCCTCCAAGCTCAGGTCCTGAACTCCCTTAATTTCTTCCTTTATCATGTACTCCTCTGTTTTGCACCTTCTTCTTCCATAATTCCCTATAAATATAGAAAATTAAGCCTTAGCATTCATCTAAGTTAAATAACAACTAATACTAATTATTTAGGACTAAAGCATCAAAAAACAAGGTTAAAAGAAGCATAACATGACATAAAAGAACTATAAATTAGTCATGCAACAAATACCCCCCAACTTAACCTTTGCTCGTCCTCGAGTAATATGATTACTATGTATTATTATCTAATACCACTTTCGTAAAGTGATCACGGTTGTATTTGGCATATGCAACAAGCCCTTTAAACCCCAAGGTAGCCCTAGTGGACGAGTAAGGTCTCGTGAGGGCCTATAGTGAATGTACCCACAAAATCCATTTAACCCATGCAATATGCAACTACATGAATGCACCTAAATGATCGACAATACAAAAGATCTCAAATATAATAGTATATGCCAAGTCAGATATTACCTTCAGAACATGCAACAAGTTTAGACACATCAAGCTCACACCACAATATCACTACATAGCGAACACAAGTACATATGTGTGTGTGTTCCTAGCTTCACAACATGCTCTTTACTGAACCAAGAATAAAGACATACAAGTTTCAACATGACAAGTCATGCGAGTTAATAGCTCCCAAGTTAAGAACTATAATAGATCTTAAACACTTTGTTACTTAGCACTAGCCATCGTTCAAGTTTAGCAAGGGATTTCCATGTCTCTCTTTATTTCTACAACACTACAACTATATGTACATATGAATTTTATTACTGCTCAGTCTAAGGTTGGGTGGCTTCTCAGTGTAAGTGAGTTACGACCGCCATAAGACTTCACAAGCTCGGTCTAAGGTTGGGTGGCTCCTCAGTGTAAGTGAGTTACGACCTCCATCAGACTTTTCCAATCATATTATACATGCATATATACTGAATGGTTTATTAGTTGTGCAATGGTCGAGATCCCTAAAGATTTATGCACCAATACCCATGTAGCGAGTGTTGGGTCAGCAATCCCAAACCATAAAAGGCTTTAGGTTACTAGGCACAAAGTCCCCTCAGACTTAATTACTCGAGTATTAATGAGCTCAACCTAGTCAATCATACAATTTTTTTTTGCATGTACTTTATTGCTACTATACATAAATCTATATTTTTTCTTTTTTAATTTTTTTAAAGACAGTTACACCCCACTGCTTCCCCCAAGCTTAAGCGTTTACGTACTAAGCTCAATAGGGAATAGTCAAAATTCTAATCATCTACAAGTGGCTACCCCTCAAGAAATAAGGATATCTAAGTATTAGTTCAAGAGCATTATAAAGTCGTGTCAAGAAATAAATTTTGCACTTGTGACACTACGCATGTAACATCATTAAAACGTGATCTTAGCAAGAATTAGTCAAAAACAAGCTACACATATTATCATCATCGGTCACTGACTTGGACTACTATGAATATGAGATCAATATATGATATGCAATGGAATGCAACTATAAGGTACAATGCAATTTTTTTATGTTTTCATTTTCTTTGTTTTTTTTTATATTTTTACTACTAATATACCACCATATAACTCACACACACATAACATACCCTTCAACTTAGCATGTTACTTGTCCCTAAGGAACAACAATCACTAACCAATAACATCCAAAGAATATACTATATAGTGAACTAATAAGACAAAAGGAGAAGAAGAAAAGCTCCCCTAAACATTTGCTCCCTGGAGACCCTTGAAATTGAAATCAAGCCCCTTGCATATGTACTTCAAGGTCTTGAAGTTTTCTGCAACTCCACATATTTTGTACTTATCGAAATTGCTCTCCTTCTCCTGTATAGTTCATGCACACAAGTCTTATACACATAGTTAAATCTAACATAATACTAATAATGATGACATTTCTTGGGTTGCCTCCCAAGCAGCGCTTGTTTAACATCATTAGCTAGATGCCTTTTATTCTTTTAATTTTTATGGTGGAAATTTTAAGACCGCCTCGTATGGCCCAAGTGTAACCTCCACTTCAGTCACACCTTGAAATTCACGTGCAAAAGAAGAATTTTCGTCAATTTCAGCTTCCACCTCAAAGGCATGATCATTGTCTTCTTTCACAACATTCACCACATAACACTCAGTTTTTACTGATAAGTCTTTCATAGATTGATCAAGATCAAAGTCAACTCTTTCTTCCCCCACGTTCAATATAAGCTTACCGGCTTTCACATCAATGTTGGTTCCCGCAGTCGCCAAGAATGGTCTTCCAAAAATAATTAGAATATCAACATCCTCATTCATCTCCAACACAATAAAATCACACGGAATAACAAATTTATCCACCTTTACCAAAACATCTTCAAGTACACCTAGTGGATACTTTATTGATCTATCCGTGAGTTGAAGGGAAAACTTTGTCTTCTTTAACTCTCCCAAGCCAAGTCTTTTATACATAGAGTACGGCATTAAACTTACACTAGCTCCAGGATCACACAATGCCTTTCTTATTCCCAATTCACCAATGGTGCATGGCAAAGAAAAACTTCCAGGATCCTTGCGTTTAGGAGGAATCTTACATTGAATAACAGCACTGCACTCTTCGGTAAGAGTGATTGTTTCTACCTCCTTCAATTTTTTCCTGTTAGACAACACCTCCTTCATAAATTTCACGTAGAGGGGCATTTGAGCCAATGCATCAGCAAACAGAATGCTAATATGAATCTCATGAAACATCTTCAAAAACTTTTCATACTGCTTCTCTAACTTGCTATTTTTCAACCTCTGTGGAAAAGGAATTAGAGGGATGTATGGTTTTATAGGAGCATGATGTGTGAGCCTCTCCTTGTTGGGTTCATCGTCAACGCTGTCAGAATCTCCATAATAACTTGACGTGTTTTTATTTTCTTTAGAGGAAGATTCTCATCTTTAAGAGCTGGAGCCACAATTTCCGGTAGTACTCTTCCATTCCTCAAAGTGATAGCCTTGCACTGCTATTTAATATTCACATCGGGTTAACTAGGAAGTGCTCCTTGTTCACGCATACCAATCTTATTTGCAATTTGGCCAATTTGTGATTCCAACATCTTTTGAGATGATGCTATCTGATCAAGCCTTGACTCGACCTTTTCAAATTTGGTCTCTATATTGGCGAAGGCCCCAGTAGTTCCTTGTATCATCTTGTTCAATGCAACTTCCCAATCAGCTGGTTCCTTCTTTTTTTAGGTGGAAGTTGATATTGTTGTTGCTGCTGAAAACCCGGAGGTGGTTCTGTCTTGGTGCAACATATGTTGGATTTTGAGCATGATTATTTCCGTAAGAGAGATTATTGTTCGGCCTCTGATCTGGATTGTAATAAGAATTATTTTGCATCGGCCATGATTGTCTCCCTTGAATAAAAGATGCTTCCTCAGAGAATTGAGGAGAATATGTATATTGATCAACGCCATAATCATTGTACCCTCTCATTGGAGTAGAGATAGCATTAACATTAGCCCTTTGTCCACGCACCTCTTGAGTCAGAACATCCAATTTAAGAGTGAGCAAGTTTATCATCTCAGTATCTTGTGCTGATTTCACTGAGTTTGCACCACTAGGTGCCCATTCATAGTTATTTGTTGCCAACTCCTCGAGAAGTGCTTTTGCCTTGGTAACTGGTGATTTTTTAAAGTCTCCTCTAGCTGCCACATCCAAACTCAAACGAACTTCTTTATTCAAGGACCCATAAAGAGTACTCAGAAGCATCCATTCTGAATATCCATGATGTGGACATTTTCTTAACAATGACTTGTATCTCTCCCATGCCTGATATAAGCCTTCACCTAGTTTAGTCTTGAAACTTATAATGATTGCCCTCATCTGTTAAGTCTTGTCTGAAGGATAGTATTTTGACAAAAACTCGTTCGATAGAATTTCCCAAGTAGCAACTATAGTATCGGGAAGTTGTTGACCATTCCAAAGCTCTTCCTTTTATAGAGTAAGGGAACATGTGAAGACGAATTTGATCTGTAGTCACTCCAGTGATTTTGAATTAACCACACATCTGCACAAAGCGCTCTAGATGATGGTGTGGATCCTCTCTGTTAGGTCACACACACTGTAGAAGGGGGTTGAATACAGTGTATAGCACAATCAAATCGAATTCTAATAACACAAGTAACAGAAAACAGACTTTATTCAAAGCAATAAACTCTGTTACAATATGGAACTGTCCTCTCTCAGTGATGAACAAATATCACGAGAGCTGTTAGGGTTACATTGAATAATATTCTCGATAATGATAGCACTTATAGTGTAAACCCTATGTCTGTATTTATATACTACACAGTTACAAGATAATCGCTAATTTATATGGAATATAATTCTGCTTCCTAAAATATATCAATCAGATATCTTTTCTTCCAAGTATTCTATTCTTCATAGAATTCCTTCTTCATGCATATCTCTTCTTATGTTTGTCTCGATCTTCTCTTCAATCAATCAGCCGCCTTCCTTATCTGAACGTTTCCTTTAAGTCCTGATATTATCTTCTGATAAATATCTCCTGAACCTTAAGTACTGATGACTTAAGTTCTGACTTCAGTATAAGTGCTGATTTCAGTTAAGTACTGATTTGTCATGTTTAAGTAAAATCTGAAAACTAAACATAAATCATATTAGTCATGACATTATCAAATATATCTAACAATCTCCCCCAACTTGTAAATTAGCATAATATACAAGTTTAACAAATATTTGATGATGTCAAAAACATTAAGTACAAATGCATGAGAAATTGACTAGATAACTATAACTTACAGTCCTTAAAGCTTTACCAACTTTAACTTCTGATAACAACTTCAGTCTGTATTCATATCAGAATTTGAGCAGTTGTAGATCTTGACTTGGCTTCACTTTCTGATCTCTCTGATGTCAGGAGTTGTTCTGAGATAGTTCTTTGACAAACATCTCTCAGCATATCTGAGTTCATCAATCATCCTCCTTTTAACATCTTTAAGCTCTGTAGAATCTTCACCGGTTTGGAAGATAGCAGCCCTGAGATCATTAATTCTAGCTTTCCTTATGTCCTGATCCAGTCTGATCAAATACGCCTTGTCAGACTCAAGATTGAATTCTACAGCCTTATAACCCAGAAAGATAGTTATAATCTTAGCAGAGTTAGGATTCATCTCAACAATATCACCCTTGTGATCTCTGTACTTTGGAAGATATGTGCTGTCAGACTTTGCAGAATAAAGCCTTTTCTGTCTCTGAATTTGATTCTTTAAATAGTTTGCAGCACTTTCTGTTATTCTGTCATTCACTTGAAGTAAAAATAAAACATGTTCCAGTTCTTCAAAATACTTTAGTGGAATAGCATTTTCCCTTATATGGTAAACCCTACCATCTGTCATGAAGTATAACAAGATGTGTTCTTTCAAGTAGGTATGGTAAACCATCTGTACAGATTCTAGTTGATTTAATCTTTCAGGAGTTGCTCCAATACCTGGTTTACTTAAGGAAGTTGGATCATTGGCTGTGTTCTGTACTCTTCTTTCATCAGCACTACCCAATCCAGATTTATCTCTTGCTTCCTTTCCAGTAACCACCTGCTTCAAAACCACTTGCAGCAGTCTTCAAAGGTTGAGTCTGTTTGGCTTTTGTGAATCCTGGTAGGAGTAACTTTGAGGATTTAACATGAGCAATGTCAGAGGTTTCCTTTGATTTATCTTCTGATATCAAGTCAACTTGAGCTATGTCAGAGGTTACTTGCTTCTTTCTGATATCAGAACTAACTATATCTTGATTCTGAACAACTTGAGCCATGTCAGAGGTTGTCTTAAAAATCTCTCTTGAAGTCAGAGTAAGATCAGCATCTTCAACAGTAATTTCTTCATCCACATGAGGCACATAAACCTTTATAGGTTCACCAACTTTTTCTTTGCCCTTTGACCTTGGATCTATCTGCATTTGTGATTTGGCCTTGGTTGCCTCAATATTTGTCCTTTCTTTTAACACAATGCCTTTGACCTTTGAAAGTTTCTTTTTACCAATAGAATCTTCAGATTTAGAGTTAACTTTTTCTGACTTAAGTCTAGCTTCTTCTTCCAATACACTCTCAAAGTCCATCCCTGGATTTTCTTTCAGAAATAACTACCTTGAAATTTCTTCATCAAGATCCGAAAGTTCATCAGAACTTATCCTTTTACTAGTATCAGAAATAATTCTTTTTCCAGTATCAGAACTTGTTCTATGACTTGTAGCTTCAGCTCTTCTTGATGAGAGTCCTCTACCTTGACTATGACCTCCACCCATTCCATAGTTTCCCTGGTCATCTTTTTCATCATCCTTCCCCTTCAGTGTCTTAACAGTTTTGCATTTGGACTTAATTACCTTCTCCCCCTTTTGGCATCAGCAGGTAAAAGAAGAGAGACAAGCAATTCCACTGAGGATTGGATTTCATCGAGTTGAGATTTCTGAGAAGCTTGATTTTTCAAAAATTTCATCAATCTGAGACTGTTGCTTCTCTTGGGTCTTCTCAATGTAAGCAACTCTGTTAAAGGTAGGTTTGAAAAAACTTTTCTTTTCAATTTTCATAGTCATTTCTTGCTTGAGTAATTCTTCCTGAATTTTATGCACCTCATCATGAGTTGTTGAATGTAGACCTTGAAGATGTCTAGTACTCAATGCAGTGACTCGAATCTGTGTCTTGAAATCATCATTAATTAGCATCTCATCATCTTTTTCCAAGTGCTCAGCAAGATTTTTTTCAGATGGAACAAAGGTAACTGTGTTCCACTCCTTAGTCCACTCCTGTCCTCTAGGAGTTTCACTCCAAGGTACTGGTGCTTCCCCTGTAACAAACTTCTTGACTATCTCACTTTTGTGAACAGTTTGTTGAGGTGCATGTCCTGATGGACCAGCTGTAGTAGCATCTTCATTTATAGCAGCATCACCGATAGTATCAGCATTTGCAATATCAGAACTGACAGATTCAGCATCTTCTGATAAAAGAACAGTATGAGAAGCAATTGAGACTTCAACATCATCCTCTAAGTGTTGATCTGCTTTCAAGTTCTGATCAACATCCATATTCTGATGCTCACCTATAGTATGATCTTCAATGTCTAGATGCAGAGAAGGTGTTGTAGACAATTCTGGAGTTTCATTAGCATCAGTAATTGGTGTTATTGATGGATTAATTGGAGCTTCTAAGTAGAGAACCTCAGGCACAACCAGGTTGTGAATATCAATTTCAGCACTTGTGCCTGGGTCTGCAGTAGATACTGGTTCATTTACAGGAGACACAGGTGGTGTAGTTGCTTTATCTGTAGCAGCATCCTGAGTTGGTGACATTTGAGGTGAAGATGCAGTAGCTTCAGCAAATTCTGACTCCTTTGAGATCAGAGATTCCTGATCTCCTTCCTTAGCTACTGCTTCCTCATCATCTGAAACTGGCATGTGAGCTCTCTGTTTCTTTCTTTTCTTTGAAGATGTAGATTCCTTGGGAGTTTCAGCATAAGACATTCTTCTAAGCCTTTTGAGAAGCTTAGATCCCCCAATTCCAGTATCCTTCAGAGAAGAGACCTTCTCAGCTTCTGTAACAACAGGTTCTGATGCAGGAACCTGTTCCTTACTGTTTGACTCATCTCTCAGAACAATCCTCCTTCTCTTCTGTGGTGTCTGAGGTACAGTCTTTGTCCCTTGGGCTTAGAAGATGAAGGCTTCACAGTACGTGCTGATGATGAAGGTTGAGGTATCTGTGAAGATCTGAGATGTGTTCTGATAGAGGGTTGAGTAGATTGAGGTGTATGTGTGGTATGTTCTGAAGGATGTTGTGGTGTCTGGGATGGGATGGTGGGTTGGACATCAGGGTAAACAGATCTGTAGGTTAGAGGATCAGCATTTACCAAGATCTGTTTTACAGACTGAGGTATCTATAAGGATCTAACCATCATTTTCTTAAGGTCAGCATTTACCAAATCATTAAACGCCCATTTTACAAGTTTAAAGGGTGGAAATAAAGAACTGGCTGGTTGAGGTTCATCAGCACAGCAAAAAGTATATATAAGCTGACAGAATCTAGCAAAGTATACTACATTCCTATCCTCTGTCATCCTATCCCCTATAAAGCCTAGCACATCACTTGCATAATCAAAATGAGTTTGGTGAATAATAGCATACCCGATGTGCTGACTCATAATAGGAATGGCATCAAAGTTGGAACACTTATTTCCGAATGCTTTGGTGATGCAGTCGAAGAAAAAACTCCATTCCTTTCTGATATGTGCTCTTTTCAACTGTCCAAGCTTGGCCAAACTCTTCTCATACCCCAAATTGGCCATGAGCTGCTGTAGAACGGGTTCCTCCAGTGTTGAGAAAACACAGCCTTCTGGTAAGTGTAGAGCTTTACGAACTGCTCCAGGAATTACCACATGCTCAACCTCATTTACTTCGAAAATGATGCTTGGAGTACCAATAGCACCACCATTATCAAAATGCCCAGTCCGCCAAAACGTCAGAACTTGTTGGCTGGAAATGACTTGAGGCTGGGTTAATGCATACCCAATCTCACTGTGTGCTAGAAGATCTTGCACAAAGTGCAAATCAGATGGAGCTTCATCATGGTTTAAGATTGCAACATAGTTGTTGGGAACAAACTTGGCTCCATCTATAATCAAATCCTTAGGTGCCATGAGAATAATTGAGAAATAAGTTTGCCTGTAAGGTGTTTGACAAAATGTCTATATAAAAAAAAACGTCAGGAGATGAGATAGAATAGAAGTAAAGAAAAGAGAGATAAAATGTGAAAGTAAATAAAAGATTTTACAATCTTCTCTCTCCTTTACTTATACACGGTAGAAAAAGTAACCGTTGGACACCTGTCAGACATGCAGCAGTAAAGAATAATTAATGGGCACGGGAAAACAGTAATCATTACTTATCACATGCAGTTTTTCAAGGAAAAACCGTTCCATATACCAAGTAATCCCATTAATTTAGGTAGTTCAGTTTTAATTTAAAATTTAAACTGTTCCCACTTATTAAATCATTTTCACTGCGAAACCAATATTCTGTTAAAATACACTAAGTGAGAGAATGACCAAAAAATAAATCAAGTAAACATGTACTGCCACGTCAGAATAAAAACTTGATTTGTATCGGAAATAAAATGGTCATCAGAATATGGATAAATCAGGATTTAAAAATGCATCAGAATTTCAAACAACTCAGAGACAAAAGCTTGCAAAAATAGAAAATTTCATTAATATATTGAGAAAATACATTCATGAAATTTAAATTACAGCACAACATTACAAGATTGTCCTAAGCTACAAAACCTATTTCTTCTTCCTACTTTCAATAAAAAGAACAGCGAGATGAATGATTCGCTCCTGCTGTCGAAGAGCTTCCAACCGTTCTTCTTCCAGTCGCTCAACATGGCGATGGTAATCCATATAGAAGAATAAGAGGTCTGTCAGAACCTCTTGGGGAACAGAGTCCCAAACCTCATTAGGAATGGCAGTAACATGCCATTCCTGCTGCCATTCTGGACAACTCATGGTGAGAGAGAAAGTATCATAGTTCAGAGCTAAGTTGTAATTAACCATGATTGTGATGAGTGAAGAAGAAATGAGTCTTAGAATTTGAGTTATAAATGAGAGAGTGTTTGTGAGGAATTTAGAGATGTCCTGGCTGGAGTGAAGTCTTGGTTTATATAGACAATGGAATGTCAGGAGAGGCAAGGAAAATTTAATGTTGATAGGTAGAAATAATTCTACCTCGTCTCCCTAGACTGAGGAAAATAAAAACAGCCATTGGAAGTGTAAAACAGGGTTTAATGCGCACAAGAAACAAGTAAACATTATTGTGCATGGACGTGTACCACTAACCCTAAGTGTATTGACTTTTAATATCTCACCCGAACATATTCTGATTTAAAATAAGACTGTTTGATATTTTAACCACAAATAAGTCAAGTAAAGAATCAGAATTTAATATCAGGACTTAGACTTATATCAGAACTTAACAGTCATCAGAACATGATTTCTTAACTCGAAAAGTGAATGCCTATCTCTGTAATTCTTCACACAAATTCTGATTTTGGTTCTTCAGAACTTAATCATCAGAAGTTTCATCAGAACCTATCCTCAGAATGTATGCAATCTGACACAAAAACTGTTCATCTAAAATAACATTGATCACCACAGTAATTTTCATCATTCATATGGAGTGAAAGGGTGTGCATTAAGCTAAATATCAGACAAAGAGTAAATTCTGATTCACTACAGTACATCTTAGAAATAAGGCATAACTAAGAACTTTACTTAAAATCTGTCATTATTCTGAAGCCTACTATAGAATGAGTTCATGCATGAGTCCACCGCAACTGTTTAGTGCTTATTTTATGCATCTTTTGAAATTCCATTGTACAGTGGCTTCTTAGTGTAAGTGAGTCACGACTGCTTATCAGAATTTGTGCTATTATCAGAATATTTCTCCAGTAATCATAGAGTGTGAAAAGTCACCAAGAAAAATAATTATTTGCTATTATCAGAAAATTTCTCCAGCAATGCACTTGGGTCGTCCCTTCCATATTTATACTCTGGATCTCAAAGGAGTACCTGATTTTTATTCCTTGTTCTTTTCCTTTTTTCTTTTGATAAGTGAGGTTTATCAGCACTTAGTACATTCACCAGATTTACTAACATCAGAACTTAACAGATGAGAAGCATTATTCTAGTTTTTGACTTAGTAATAAGATAGACAAAGTAAACTTAACTAGGCTCAATATCAGAATTTGCTTGTGTCAATAGATTTCCACATAAATAATTACTTTTAACATGGGATCTTTAGTATATTAAAGACTACTAGGTCAGCATCTAGTATAGTTATCCTCATAGGATTGAATAGTCACAGAAACAGTCATATCACTATCAGAATTTAGAAATACACATCAGACAACAATCAGTACTTAAGCAATTTTCAATTAAGCACAGAATACACAAAGATAGTAATATCTGTAAATACTGATCATAAAGTCTGATGCAGCAGAACAAAAGCTAAGCAGATTTAGAGAAAGAACCTGAAACCATTCCAAGTTCATTTACCAATCTTGTAAAAGTAGCTTCACACAGTGGTTTTGTGAAGATATCTGCTAGTTGTTGATCTGTTGGAACAAAATGCAATTCCACCGTACCTTCATCCACATGTTCCCTTATGAAGTGGCCTAATGCTGATGTGCTTTGTCATTGAGTGTTGAACTGGATTACCTGTCATAGCAATAGCACTTTGATTATCACAGTAAATAGGCATTTTAAAATATGTTAACCTATAATCCAGTAACTGATTCTTTATCCAAAGAATCTGTGCACAACAATTTCCTGCAGCAATGTACTCTGCTTCTGCAGTTGATGTGGAAATTGACTTTTATTTCTTGCTAAACCAAGAAACCAATCTGCCTCCAAGAAATTGGCAGCTACCACTTGTGCTTTTCCTGTCAATTTTGCAACCTGCAAAATCTGTATCTGAGTAACCTATTAGTTTAAAATCTGATTCTCTGGGATACCACAATACCAGATCAGCTGTTCCCCTAAGATACTTGAAGATTCTTTTCACAGCTGTTAAGTGAGGTTCTCTTGGATCTGCTTGAAATCTTGCACAAAGACAGGTAGCATACATGATATAAGGTCTACTAGCAGTTAGATAAAGTAAAGAGCCAATCATACCTCTATAATCAGTAATATCTACTGATTTACCAGTATCCTTATCCAGCTTTGTTGCAGTGGCCATGGGAGTGGATGCACTTGAGCAATCTTGCATTCCAAATTTCTTCAGCAAGTTTCTGGTGTACTTGGTTTGACAAATAAAAGTGCCTTCTTCATTCTGCTTGACTTGAAGGCCCAGAAAATAGCTAAGTTCTCCCATCATACTCTTTTGATATCTTGACTGCATCAATTTGGCAAACTTTTTGCAAAGTCTGTCATTTGTAGAACCAAAGATGATATCATCAACATATATCTAAACCAGAAGTAAGTCCTTTCCATGGTTGAGGTAGAACAATATTTTGTCTATAGTTCCTCTGTTAAATCCACTTTCCAGAAGAAACTGAGCTAAAGTCTCGTACCATGCTCTTGGAGCTTGCTTAAGGCCATAAAGTGCTTTATCAAGCCTGTAGACATGATTTGGATATTTGGGATCTACAAAGCCTAGAGGTTGTTCAACATATACTTCCTCCTCCAATTCTCCATTGAGAAAAGCACTTTTCACATCCATTTGAAAGATAGTAAACTTTTTGTGAGCAGCATAAGCCAAAAATATCCTTATGGCTTCCAATCTATCAACTGGTGCCAATGTTTCATCATAATCAATTCCCTCATATTGAGAATATCGTTTTGCAACCAACCTTGCTTTATTTCTTGTAATTATGCCATCACTATCAGTTTTGTTTCTGAATACCTACTTTGTACAAACAATAGATCTGTTCTTTGGTCTTGGCACTAGGGTCCGGACTTTGTTTCTTTCAAATTCATTTAACTCTTCCTGTATTGCTTGCACCCAATCAGCATCTTGAAGAGCTTCTTCCACTTTCTTTGGTTCAGTCTGAGAAAGAAAAGAATTGTAAAGACATTCACTTGAAGTAGTTGTTCTAGTTCTGACACCTGCATCAGGATTTCCAATTATTAAGTCAGGTGTATGTGATTTAGTCCACTTCCTTGTAGATGGAAGGTTTTCTCTAGAACTGGATGCTCCCCCATGATCCATGCCATCTTCATCAACATCTTCTGATGCTCCCCCTGAAACTATGCTCTCAGAGTTTGCAGTATCAGGACTTAGACTGTCAGGGTTTGCAGTATCAGAATTTAATTCTTCATTCTCAAATCTCAGCTGATCATGATCATTGAAATCTTCAAGTCCAGTAATCTTCTTATCATCAAAAGAGACATTGATAGATTCTATGACCACCCTTGTTCTCAAGTTGTAGACTCTGAAGGCTTTTGTGGAAAGTGGATATCCAACAAAGATTCCTTCATCAACTTTTAGATCAAATTTGGATAGCTGTTCAGGATGAGTCTGAAGAACAAGACACTTACATCCAAATACATGAAAATACTTCAGATTTGGCTTCTTTTTCTTCACCATCTCATATGGTGTCTTTCCATGCTTGTTAATGAGTGTTGCATTCTGAGTAAAATAAGCAGTCTGCACAGCTTCAGCCCAGAAATAGGTTGGAAGCTTTGCTTCATCAAGCATAGTTCGTGCAGCTTCAATAAGAGTTCTATTCTTTCTTTCAACAACTCCATTTTGCTGTGGAGTTCCAGGAGCAGAAAATTCCTGCTTGATTCCCTGGTCTTTGCAGAACTCTTCCATTGTTAAATTCTTGAACTCAGTGCCATTATCACTTCTTATTATTTTCACAAAGTCTTTAACCAATTTATCCAGTTGCTTGACATGATCAATCAAGATAGATGTAGTTTCACTTTTTGTGTGCAAGAAATACACCCATATGTATCCGGTGAACTCATCCACTATGACCATAGCATATTTATTCTTTGCAATAGACATGACATTCACTAGACCAAATAGATCAACATGTAGAAGGTGATAAGGTTCAAGAATTGATGATTCAGTCTTGCTCTTGAATGAAGATTTCCTTTGTTTAGCCTTCTGACAAGAATCACAAAGGCCATCAGGAGCAAATGCTGACTTTGGCAGTCCTCTCACAAGATCTTTCTTGACTAGTTCATTTATATTGTTGAAATTTAAGTGAGAGAGTTTCTTGTGCCAGTTCCAGCTTTCTTCAATTGATGCTCTACTCATCAGACAGGTTGCAGAACCATCAGTACTTGTTGAAAGCTTGGCTTCATAAATGTTACCATGCCTGTATCCTTTGAGAATAACTTTGCTTGTAGATTTACTTACAATTTCACAGTGTTCTTCAAAGAAATCCACATGATAACCTCTGTCACAGATTTGACTAACACTCAGCAGATTATGTTTAAGTCCTGAAACCAGAGCTAGTTCTTTAATGATGACATTCCCAAGATTGATATTTCCATATCCCAATGTGTTTCCAATGTTGCCATCTCCATAAGAAACACTTGGGCCAGCCTTCTCCACAAACTCTGATAACAGGGCTTTATTTCCAGTCATATGTCCTGAACATCCACTGTCCAGAACTAGGATGTTTTTCCTGTTGCCCTGCAATCACAAAGACCACTAATGATTAGTTTTAAGAACCCAGACTTGCTTGGATCCTTTAGCCTTATTAAGTTTGTTAACATTTGCAGCGAATTTAGCATCAGAGTTTATGTTAATATTTTTCTTATCAGAATTTACACTATCAGACTTTGAATTAGAACTTACACTAGAATGAACAATGCTAACTTTCTTTAAAGAAGTTTTTATTTGATAATAATCATAGTACAAACTATGATATTCCTTACAAGTATAAATGGAACGCCATAAACTACCACAATGAAAACAAGGATTTTGTGGCTTATGTCTAACAGATTGACTCTTAACTCCTGACTTTGAAGGTAAGGAGTTTATGTTCTTATTCTTCCTGTAAAAAGAAGCCAGTGGTTAGAACTTCCACAGTTATGACATGTTTTTCTAGGAGCATTAGGAACAGGTTTATAATCATGGCTTTTATTTACACCTTCCTTTCCATTCCTATTTTTCCTAGGTGATTTTACCTTGTCTGCATTCTTAACATCTTTCAGCTTATGCTTAAGCTGCTTCTTTGTCATTAAGCCTATGTTAACTTCCGTTGTCTTTTCCTGTTTTAGTTTGTCGGAAGTTACTTCCTCTTTAACTTCTGATTTCTCAGTATCAGACTTTACAGCTACAAACTTAACAGGTTTTAACTTTGGCATTTGTTTAACAACTATAGGCTTAATATCTACAGTTCCTTTATCATTCTTATCATCTCCATAACCTAAGCCCTCTTTCCAGTTTTCACTACTTAACAAATTCTGAGTTGTTCTGCTAGAGTTAGTCCAAGTCCTGATAATCTCTCTTTCTTTTTCTAACTCTGCTTTTAGAGAT
The DNA here is from genome assembly GCF_009905375.1 of Apium graveolens. Lineage (NCBI taxonomy): Eukaryota > Viridiplantae > Streptophyta > Magnoliopsida > Apiales > Apiaceae > Apium > Apium graveolens. Next base: position 213,512,630 of record NC_133655.1, read on the forward strand.
TCATTCATTTTAAGTACTTCATCCCTAACATAGAAAGCATCATCTCTATCTTTCTGAGTTTGATGGAACATGACTAACTCTTTTTCTAAATAATCATTCCTCTTTTTACAAGCAAGATTTTCAGAAGTTAATCTTTCACATGTTAAAGTTTGATCTCTATAGCTAATGAACATGGTTTTAAGATATTTTCTCAACTCATTAATATCATCAGTATGAAAGGCGTAAGTAGTTTGAGGTACCTTTAACTCAGCAGCTTCAGTACTGCTTTCAGCATTTGTCGTATCAGCATTTGCCATGAAGGCATAGTTTTCCTCACTTTCAGAATCTGAGGTGTCTGTCCAGCTTTTCTTCTTTGTGACAAGAGCCTTGCCTTTGTCACTCTTCACTTTCTTGCAATCAGAAGATATGTGGCCTTTCTCACCACTGTTGTAGCATTTGACATTTGTTTAATCTCCTCTGTCAGACTTCCCTCCTTTACCTTCAGATTTTCCCTTCCCTCCTTTAATCTCCTGGAAAACTTCTTTCCCTTCCTGAACTTCCTGTATGCAATCTTTGTGATTCCTTTCACCATAAGAGCACATAGTTTCATCATCTCTTCATCAGTATCCATCTCAGGAGAGCTTTCAGTTTTTGAGTCGCCATCACTATCAGAACTTGGTGACTCAGTATCAGACTTTGTGAAGAGCGCTTTACCCATGCCTTTCCTTGAGGTGGCTGCCTTGGGAGATTCTTCTTTAGCTTTAAGAGCAACTGTCCTTGACTTTCCTCCTTTCCTCTTGCTTCTTTGTTCCATCTCAAGTTCATGAGTCTTGATCATCCCATAAATTTCATCAAGAGTCGTTTTATCAAGATTATAGTTGTCTCTTATAGTTGTTGCCTTCAAATCCCAGCTTTCAGGAAGAGCTAACAGGAATTTAAGGTTTGAATCTTCAAGATCATACTCCTTATCAACTAGTGACAAATCATTCAAGAGTTTAACAAATCTGTCATATAAATCAGTCAATGACTCATTTGGCTTTGAGTCAAAGTGTTCATACTCTTGAGTGAGTATTGTCTTCCTGTTCTTCTTAATCGAATCAGTTCCCTGACATCTTGTTTCCAAGGCATCCCATATCTCCTTTACAGTCTTGCAGTTAATTACCCTATTTGACATTACATTATCAATGGCACTATGCAGCAAGTGTCGTACCTTAGCATCCTTAGCAATTGAAGCGATATCTTCAGCAGTGTAATCACTCTTCTCCTTTGGTACAGACTTTGCTGCTTCACCTGCAACTGCAACAACGAGTTTTGTTGGATTGTGAGGTCCTTTCTTAATTCTGTCAAGATATTCTGGATCTGTAGCTTCCAGAAACATAGTCATCCTCACCTTCCATATGGGATATTCAGACGGTTTCAGTATGGGAACTCTAATAGTCTCATATCGACTATGGATTTGTGTCTTTGGAGGTTCTTCAGTTTTGGTGGGCTTAGTTCGAGTTTCTACTTCAGACATGATTGTTTTTGGATCTTAAGCTGTTTGTGTGTTAACAGATAGGCTCTGATACCACTTGTTAGGTCACACACACTGTAGAAGGGGGTTGAATACAGTGTATAGCACAATCAAATCGAATTCTAATAACACAAGTAACAGAAAACAGACTTTATTCAAAGCAATAAACTCTGTTACAATATGGAACTGTCCTCTCTCAATGATGAACAAATATCACGAGAGATGCTTGGGTTACAATGAATAATATTTTCGATAATGATAACACTTATAGTGTAAACCCTATGTCTGTGTTTATATACTACACAGTTACAAGATAATCGCTAATTGATATGGAATATAATTCTGCTTCCTAAAATATATCAATCAGATATCTTTTCTTCCATGTATTCTATTCTTCATAAAATTCCTTCTTCATGCATATCTCTTCTTATGTTTGTCTCGATCTTCTCTTCAATCAATCAGCCGTCTTCCTTATCTGAACGTTTCCTTTAAGTCCTGATATTATCTTCTGATAAATATCTCCTGAACCTTAAGTACTGATGACTTAAGTTCTGACTTCAGTATAAGTGTTGATTTCAGTTAAGTACTGATTTGTCCTGTTTAAGTAAGATCTGAAAACTAAACATAAATCATATTAGTCATGACATTATCAAATATATCTAGCACTCTCTCTCAGTATCTCCTTCAAAAGCAGGGTTTCTCACCATTTGTATCAAGCTCGGATTAATAGTAAATTGAGTAGCACTAATCGCTGGAGTCTTGTAAATGCAGTTTGCAAGATTAGGAGTCCCATGATCCCGAATAGAAGGTTCATCCTGATTGTCAATAACAAATGCACGTTCACCCATCTTGTCTTTTTCTTTTCTTTGCTTTGCCTCTCTCCTTAAAGCTCGAAAAGTGCATTCGATTTATGGATCGAACTCCAAATTTCCTGCACTTATAGAACGTCGCATATAAGAGTTATAGCACCTGAAAAGAGAAAACCAATAAGATAGATCTTGGAAACAAATTTGATAAAATCTAAACAATAAGAAATATTAACCTAAACTTAATATTGCTTCCTTCCCCGGTAGCGGCGCCAATTTATTTGAGTGTATTTTTGTAAAGTTCGTTCTCAGGGAAGGACTAAATCAATATTAATTCAAGTATACGATCTCTTAATGCCTAGATGTGTGTAGAAATAATTGGTGTTTGTTACTAACTAAATTAAACTATCAAGTAAATCAAAGATTTATAAAAAAGGAAAAACAACCCGAGAACTAGGGTTCTTCAATTGGTTCAATGATTGTTGATGTATTGCGATCTCTACTTCTCTAACTTTGCTAAAAACAATTTTTCCAAAGTTTATATTGTTCTCTCCCAAGATACAAAATAATGCCTACAACTATATCCCAAAGTCACTCCCATGATCAATTGAAATACAATCATAAACTATTAAGACCCAAGAATTATAAGTTTCATAGCTCGCATATTAATCTCCCAATCAATAATTAAACCATGTATATCATATCATGTATGACTCATCTCCCAATTCATCACAACTCCTATAGATACAATTAAAGGTTCATGACTCCCTTAATTGGGTTAAGCCCTCAATGATAGATTAGCAAAGTAGAGAATTTGCACTACAATCAAACAAACATATTTTACTAACGAATACTACCTAATTCTCGAATTAGAGAATTAGCTACTCATAGTTCAGGAAGAAATTAAAAATATATTAATATCCAAAATCATGATTACAAGAGTATAGAGTTAAGAAAGATACAACTTGATGAAATCTCTCAAACTTGGAGTGAATCCCTTCAATCCTTGCTCAAGTTCTCTCTAGCCTCTCTCAATACATCTTTCCCTCTATAAAACCCTAACTAATTATTTTTATACTCAGAATCCTGAACCTCAGCATCATCAGGTCCTGAATGATGTCCTCAGGGCCTCTTCAGAAGAGCTCAAGCCCTGAACTCCTTATTCTTCAAATCTGCTTCTTTCAGGCCCTAAACTCACAAACTCAGGCCCTGAGGTAAGTACATTTTCTCCACTAATTCCTTCAGGCCCTGAGCCTCCAAGCTCAGGTCCTGAACTCCCTTAATTTCTTCTTTTATCATGTACTCCTCTCTTTTGCACCTTCTTCTTCCATAATTCCCTATAAATATAGAAAATTAAGTCTTAGCATCCATCTAAGTTAAATAACAACTAATGCTAATTATTTAGGACTAAAGCATCACAAAACAAGGTTAAAAGAAGCATAACATGACATAAAAGAACTATAAATTAGTCATGCAACAGCCTCTCCAGCTATTCTTTATCTCCTCAATTTTATTCAGTACCATCCTTTTGGAAACAATGTTGAATCCATATTTCTTCTTTATTGAGGAAATAATTTTCACCAGAACAGAATAGCCTTCATTGAGAATTCTGTGAAGAGGCCGAGTTAGCTCTCTTCCACCCTTATACTTGAAGACCAATCTCTCTGGGAGATGCTTGTAAGTATCAATAGCTCTTACTTCTTCTAGCTCATCCAGATAGAGATTTATGTCTGAAAATTCCTTGATGTCACAGATGAAGAGTTAATCTCCCTTGTTGACAGTTGGTTTGGGTTTGGCTAAGGCTTTAGATTGAAGTTTGACAAGTTTGACCTTTTTGATTGCTCTTGACTGTCTTTTCTTTGGTTTGGCTAGGATTGGGATGTTCAGATCAGGAAGTGGTAGACTTTCCAAATTTACAGGTTCATTTTTAGGAATTATGGGTTCATTATGGAAATTCATGTCAGGATAAACCTTGAATTCAGCCTGCTCCATTGTAGGCATGACTGTTTAACTTGAGGTGCTAGATTGGGTTGTCATGTATTCTTCCTTATCTTCATCAAAGTCTAGCTTCCTCTTTGGTCTGAATTTCAGTCTTGATTTCTTTGTCTACTTTGGTTCTTCTTGCTTTTCTTCATTAACTGACTCAGCTATCTCAGCAGGCATTTCAGATTCTGTGGTTGAATGCTTTTCTTGTTGTTTGAGCCTCACCTTTTCTTCTTTCATAGCTTCTGCAAACTGTGGATGTCCAGCCACCACACAGATGAATTTACCATTCCTGTAGATTTTAGCAATTCTTTTCTTCAAGACTGAGTCTCTGGGATCTTTAAAAAAAGCAATAGATCTACCAAGCAGCTTCTTCTCATCTGGTTTGGGGGTTTCATAAACTAGGTCCAATGGATTTTTGTCTAAATTCATTGGATAGTTTCTCTTTGGCTGAAAAATCACATTGGCCTTTGGAGACTTTATTGCTGAGTGTTGACCCCTTTCCAAATTCCCTAAGTTAATTTCATTGGCTGAAATTGGTCTCAATTGAGAGAAATGGGAGAAGGCTTTGTCTTGTTTCTCAATTGGACCAAAACTCTTCTCAATCTTCTCATCAAGCTTCTTCCATTTTTCTTTCAGTTATAGCTCAGCTGCTGCTATCTTGATTAAGTAGATGCTGTCAAGAACTGGTGCCTTGGAGAAAGTAATTGCTGGAACAATCCCTTTTTTGACTTAAATGTTGTGCACTTTCTCCCCCTCACTAGTTGACTCCCCCTTGCTAACTGGAATGATAAAATCTTTCTCCCCCTTTTTGTTAGCATCAAGTTAAGAAGGGTTTGAATTTTGTGCAGCTACCAATTTCTGAAGAAGCAGAGTTTATTGAGCTTGGTGGAGTTGGATTTTAGTGATAGAAGTTTTTAGGACCTTCAGCCTAGTGTCCAAGGAATCAACCGTGCTACTGAGATCAGAATCTTTCCTGAGTTGCTTGTTGATATCTCTCATTATGGTGTCAGGAAGCATAGACTCCAATCTTTCAGTGATGTCCTTCTTGAATTATCCAATCTCTGTCTTGATCTCAGACATATCTTGATTTTTCTTGAGAGATTGGATTTTGTGCATGTGAAGAGACTCAAGGTGTGCTTGTAGAAGACTCTTTGTATTGGCATCGGTAGTAGCTTGGATAGGTGTCTGAGTCTGATGGATAATATGGAATAGAGTTGATTAGAAGTGGTGATCACTGCAGTCTTTGCTAAACATCCATGCTGGAGTGTTTGTACTTGAGCTAGGACTTGTATCCCCCCTATGTCTAACAAGTCCTCTTCATTATTAGAAGCATCCCCAAATGTGCCACTACAGCCTAACTCAAAATCATCACCCGCGGAAGTGAGTTGATTGCATCATTTGCCCTTAGCATTGAAGTTGTTGTGTGAACCAAGTTGAGAATTCTCTTAGAAGCCTCATTGTCCTGTTCAACCAAAGTTTGATAGGATGGAACAAGGTGAGTAAATGTCTCAGCTTCATAAGAAACAGAGTCTAAGACAACTTGATATTCTTGCTGAAATAGCTACTTCTTTTCAGCCTCATTGACATCCCTTAACTCACTGACAATAGGCCCTTCCCATTCTTCAGTGCCTGCTTTTCTCTCTTGATCTCTCTGTTTTTGCATCAAGGGCTCTCCTTGGCTTCCCACCCTCACACTCACCTTCACCTTCTAGGGTGGGACTCCTCTCACTTACTTTTGCCAAGATGGAAGAAATAGCTTACAGTTTTTCACTCATTTCCTCTCCTTTTGCCTGAGATCAACTCAGCCTCTCACTCCGTTCACTCCATTCCCTCAATCCTAGTTGTGATTGTACAACTACTAAATCATCTGCACTTGTAATAATAGTTGAGATTTCAAGTGGTGCAGTGATAGTCAAAGGATGAGAAACATCCGTCGAGATAGTAGTTGAGAGTTTCAACGGATGAATTTTGTTAAGCACATCCGTCGAGATACAATCACTGGTCAACGGATGAAGGATATCCGTCGAAATAGTAGAAATGACAGAGTTTGGAATAGAAACTACTGTAGAATCTGTGGTGATTGATTTGAGATTTAGCACAGATTTCTCAGTAGAATCAGAAAAAAAATGGCAAGTGAGCCAACAAATCATCTAAAAGATGATGCTCACTTGCTTGAGATTTTGGCTTCTCCAAGAGAGTTAAAGATGGAGAATCAGGAATTGATGTGTGAATCATGTCCAAATCCAAAGAATTTGAGGGTGAGTTCCATGTGTGAGGTGCTTCTATTGTAAAAGATTTTGGCTGTGACTCTACATTTACAGGAGACACATCAATTTGACTTTGTGAAGGTAGTGTAACTGAGTCTTTGATTGCAGTTTGCACAGTGTGTGCACCTTGTGTATCCCCAAGTGTTTTAAATTTCTTCTTTCTAATGTAAGTTTGTTGTTCTGTGTCCCTAATGTAACGCCCTTCAGACCCGGGGTATAAGTCTGGGGGTTACTAGCTAATCACCAAACATGTATAGTAATTTAACAAATAAATATAGAAACCCATTTAACACTAACCAGGATTTTTTTAGGTTGAAATATGAAAACAAGAACCACGATCTAACTTTATTACAAACCCAATTTAAAATCTTACAATTCTCTTTATTACAAACCATTATCTAACAAGTTTTAACTACAACTTTTCTTTATTATTCAAACACATATATCAACTATCTACCCTCCACTTGGTCAGGCAACTCAAAGCTTTCCTCTGGAATTGGGATCAATACCTTTGGTATGAGAGGGTCCCGCGGCTTGACTCGTTTCTTTACCACTCGAGTCTTGATAGGTTTTATTTTCCTTCTTAACTGAAAACAATAAGGTGAATAACAACAAAAAAAGGGTGAGCCATAAGTTGCTCAAAAAGTCCGCAATATATAAACAGTGTTATGATAAGTGAAATGAACCGGTAATCCGGTTACATCTACAATGATATAACCTCGTGAGAAAGAACGAAGGCCACTATCGGTGAATATCAAAAGAACTAAACTAGACACAAGTTCGCAACAATATCCAGGTGATCAGCCAGGATACAGTGCAGATCCATACCTCAATGTATAGATCCATTCGGGTACCTAGGCTCTACGGCCCAACACAAAGATCCGATTAATTCCCGGCCCTTAGGATCAAGTGTATACCTGATCCCAATTGTCACCATCAATTCCATAGAAGAGCAACCGGGACAATCGGTATGCTTTGATATATCCCAATATCAGAATATATCAAGATATATGTATATATATAACTATTGGAATATGAATAGAGGATTCAACGAATTAGGAGAAATCAGAAATCGAAACAAAATATGAACAGAGGCATGATAATTGTGTTTCAGTGATTGTGAACAAAGATTATCAATGTGTAATTTAGATAAGAATCTAAAAGCAATTCACTATTCTGAATTTAGAATAGGGGAAAAACTTGTCTTTCACGTGATTTATTCCAAGTATTTCACCGTCTTCTATCACCGGCTCGACTCCCCTTGTTGGCTTTGCTTCTATCAAATAAATAGACTTATTTAGTCATCCCGCATCTCAATCGCGTCTCAAACCGACTTCACATATCCTTTATCGTCTACCCTTACGCGTATTACGAACCCGTACATTAATTATTAGAAAATAAGACTCGATTAATCACATAATTCACATAACACACAAGTTGACATAGTCAATGTAGGTTTAAAATAATTTTTAGAATCGAAATTGACTCAGTATTCGCTTAACTGAACAATATTTGACTCGTTTCCTATTTTTCGGGATTTATTGGACTCGTCTCTATACGCAATAAGGATTACAAGTAAATAAATATCGAAAGTTAACTAGTCTCTAAAAGAAATTAAGATTTAATAATATTTTTACTGAAAACAGATCATTTTTCTGAGTCAAAGAGCTTTCGTTTCGCTCAAATCTGATAAACGGTTCAATTATTATTCGATAAATACAGATAAATCAATTTATTATTCAATAAAAATAATTAGTCCTAATTATTGAATCTTAAAAATATTTTTAAATACTTTTTCCATAATTTTTGGAATTAAAATGAATAAATAAATAATAAATAATTAAAGAAATAAGTAATTCTGATTTTTAGAATATATTTCAAAATTGTTTATAATATAAATCAATTAATTAAATAATTAATTAAACAATTTATAAAATAAATAAAAACTGATTTTATAATGAATAAAAATAAAAAAAATTCCAGAAACATTTGTCAGAAAACCATCTTTGACAAAAATGAATCAAACACGGGTTAATACACGGGTCAAAATCCGGGTCGTGAAGAATACGCCGAATTTTGCCCAGAATCCGGTCACCGGAGCAGATTCCGGTGGCCCATTTTCAGGCCAAAATCGATATCGTTTGGTTTGTTTCTTGACTGGGATCGATTACAAATCACTTCAACAACACAAACACACCGTTCAATCACCAGAATCATCCCTGAATATCAATTCCCGATCAAACCGACATAAACTCCGCCCAAGTATCGATTTTCCTCATTCGTAAATGAAACTTTGAATTTAATAGCTCAAATCAAAGCTTTTTCATCACAGAATCAAAGCCCTACCACCCTACATACCTCAGCTTTCTCAAAATCTAAAACGTATAATTCAAAATTAAACATAAACCCTAATAATCGAATATACTTATCCAGGAATCGTTTGTTCAATTAAATACCAAGAATCGATCAGAAATCATCATATAAAGATATATCAATCATCATATCATCATAATAACCCTTGAATCAAAAAGACCCAATTCGAACATAAACACTAGAAAACAAAAATCATAATATACGAATTAAAACATAAAATAGATGGTAAAAACAGAAAGAATGGATCAAAACCTTCGATTTGAGTACTTGAATCACTTGATTTGGTGCAGAGAATCAATCAAAATCACTGGTTAATCTTCGACCCGATTCCGACAAACCCAACCCGATTTCAGAGAATTTTGATAATTTTTCTATTTTTTAATAATAATTAATTAAAAATTAGGTTATTTATAGTAGGTAAAATAATACCCATAATTAAAATTAAGGCCCTAATTTTACATCTTTTAAAATTAATTGCCCCTAATTTTATAATTTTTTAGTATTAAATTTTAATTTTTAAATAATTAATATATACAATATATATGCCAAAACTTCCCAAAATTTGTGAATAATTCAAAAATGAAAAGAAATAGTATAAATGAAAGTCTTGTAATTTTATAAAAATAAAAATTTGATTTTTTTTGGGGTTTTTAACACCCAATGGGGCCCGAAAAAGTCATTTTTCGTAAAACGAGAAAATTTATAAAATATCTAGATGTTCAGAATAATGCGATGGTACAAGCCTTTCTAAGAAAAATAAGTCCAATTATTTTATTTGAAATATCAGCTATTAAAACATAGTTCGGGTCGTATAACTTTTGATACGAAGGCCTTAAATACTAAATAAAATATCTGAAAAATACCCTGAAAATACCCAGACAATACAAAATACACATTGCATGTAACACTTAGGGTTTTACAACTAATTACACATAGATGACATAATAAGACACATAATTTATCATTAATATGATATAATACAAGCGTAATTTCCCAGTCGTTACATCCTTCCCCCTTAATAGGATTCTGTCCTCAGAATCTCACTACGAAAATAAATAGGAATACTTTTCTAACATCTCACTCTCAAGTTCCCAGGTTGACTCTTCAACCATAGGATTTCTCCACAAGACTCGCACTAAAGATACAGATTTATTTCTCAATGGTTTCTCTTGCCGGTCTAGAATTCTTATTGGTTGTTCTATACATTGCGGATGATAAATGGTACTCATATTTAATTTGGTTTCAAGGCATTCTTGAAATTGTCTCCAAAATCTTGAATTTAAACGTGGATCTCGATCAGATACAATAGATACTGAAACTCCGTGTCGCATAACAATCTCCTTGATATATAGGCGTACTAACTTGTCGAGTGAAAATCGTTCGTTGATTGGTAGAAAATGTGCTGACTTCATTAGTCTGTCGATAATCACCCAAATTGCATCATAATTCGCTCTGGTCCTTGCAATTCCTACCACAAAATCCATCGCTAAATGTTCTCATTTCCATTTTGGAATATCCAGTGGTTGTAGTAATCCGCTTGGACGTTGATGTTCTTCTTTGACTCGTTGGCAGTGTAGCATTTACTTATCCATTCTGCTATTTCTTTCTTCATATTTGGCCACCAATATTTTTCTTTAAGATCTCGATACATTTTTGTGCTTCCGGGATGTATGGAATATCTGGAGTTGTGAGTGTCTCATAATATCTCTTCTTTCAGTTCTGGCACATTAAGTATCCAGATTCTTGATGAAAAGCGTAAAATTTCCTCATTATCTTTCTGAGTTGTGATTTCTTCTCCAGTTAAGTTGTCGTTGTCTTGACTCATCACTTTCTCCTGGCATCTTCGAATCTTTTCTATTAATTCTGGCTAGAATGGCATTGTATGAATAACCTCGGTGGATTCATTTGGAATACGAATCTCAATTTCCAACTTTTCGAATTCTCTGACTAATTCTTCTGAAGAAGTCAATATATTCAATCTTTCTTTCCGGCTTAATACATCTGCCATGACGTTCGCTTTTCCTGGATGATAGCTAATTGTAACATCATAGTCTTTAATTAACTCTAGCCATCATCGTTGTCTCATTTTAAGTTCCTTCTACGTAAAGATACACTTTAAACTCTTATGATCCGTGTAAATTTCATATTTCTCGCCATAAAAATAGTGTCTCCACAGTTTCAGTACAAACATGATTGCTGCTATTACCAGATCATGCGTAGGATATTTCTGTTCATGAGATTTCAATTGTCTAAAAGCATATGCGATTACATTACCGTGATGCATCAATACACATCCTAGCCCATGATAGGAAGCGTCGTTTTAAATGACAAAATCTCCATGCTCATCTGGCAACACAAGTACCAGTGCAATTACTAATCGATTCTTCAGTTCTTGAAAACTTTCTTCACACTTGTCATCCCATACCAACTTTTCATTCTTTTGAGTTAACTTGGTTAGTGGCGAAGCTATTTTCGCAAAATCTTTGATAAATCTTCTATAGTAACCTGCCAATCCCAAGAAACTTCTGACTTATGTCGGTGTCTTGGATCTTTCCTAATTCAATACAACTTCAATCTTGGCTGGATCAACTTTAATTCCTTCCATGCTGATCATATGGCCCAGAAATTGTACTTCTTTTAATCAAAATTGGCATTTCGAGAACTTCGCATAAAGAAAGCTATTCCTTTCTTAAAATTTCCAAAGCAATCCTCAGATACTCGGTATGTTCTTCTACAGCCTTTGAGTAAATCAAGATGTCATCAATAAATATAATCACAAATTTGTTCAAATACCTCTTGAATTCCATGTCCATTAAATTCATGAAAGTTGCTGGTGCGTTGGTCAAACCAAATGTCATTACGAGAAATAATGTCTGTATCTGGTACGAAAAGCAGTCTTAGAAATATCTTCAACTTTGATCTTCAATTGATGGTATCCCAATCTTAAGTCTATCTTGAAAAACCATGCGGCTTCTTTCAGTTGATCAAACAAATCGTCGATCCGCGGCAAATGATATTTATTCTTGATAGTCAGCTTATTCAGTTCATGATAATCGATACATAGTCGCATACTGCCATCTTTCTTCTTCACAAACAATACTGGTGCACCTTATGGGATACACTAGGTATTATAATTCCTCTGTCTAGAAGATCTTGTAATTGCGTTGACAAATCCTTCATTTCAACCGGTGCCATCCGATACGGAGCTTTTTAAACCGGTTCTGTAGCTGGTGCTAAATCGATAGTAAACTCAATTTCTCGATCCAGAGGTAATCCTGGAAGTTCATCTGAAAAAACATCAGGAAATTCACATACAACCGAAATTTCTTTTATCTCGGGACTTTCTTTTTCGGTATCTAACACATAAGCTATATACACTTCACATCCCTGTCGTAGCAATTGTTTGGTCTACATCATTGTCAGGAATTTCTTTCACTGTTTCTCGCCTTTAAATATTACCGTTGAATTTTCCGCAGTTCGCAATTTCACTTTCTTATTCACACAATCGATCTGAGCATTATGACAAGCTAACCAATTCATCCCTAAGATAACATCAAACTCTCCTAACTTGAAAGAAGTTAAGTCCACAAAGAAATGATGTCCGGCTATATCGATATCGCACTCGGGACATACTCAATTTACAAGAAGTTGGTCGTCATTCGCTAATTTTATAATTAACGTCTCGCCCAACCGTTGAATTTCGCAACATTTCTTTTCAATGAATTCTTCAGAAATAAAAGATCTCGTAGCTCCAGAACCAATCAATACTTTTGCATTTACTGAATTCACATAAAGCGTACCTGCAATCACACTAGGACTCTACAAAGCTTCTTTCATTGTCATGTTAAAAGTTCTCACTCTAAGCTGATTATGATGTGGTGGCGGAGGTAGTGCCAATACTTTTGGAACACTAGAGGTCATAGCTGGTCCTCTGCAATCCCTAGCAACATGTCCTTTCTTCCCACATTGGAAACAAATAACCTATGTTCTTCCTGCTGGACATTCATTAGAGAAATGCCTTTTCTGTTTGCATCTGAAGCATATCACATTTCCCTTGATACAGACGCCCGTATGTTTCTGACCACATGTTTTGGAGTACGGTAGTGGGGGTCTAATAATTCCTTGCGGGTTGGGAGCTTGGAAATGATTATCTGCTCTTTGATTGCCTTGTCCTGTCCTTTTGAAATTCATATTTGTCCGGGCTTGGAATCCCGGATTCCTGTTGGAATGGCTCTGAAAATTCCCTTGTCCCTTTTCCTTTTGGGACCTTTCACTTTCCCCTTCAATAATCATGGCTTTTGGAACCATGGCGGTATAGGTCGTCAATTCAAAAACTGCATTCGGCTGCGAATCCATGGCTATAATCCTTGTTGGAATCTCTTGGCCTGTTTCTCTTCAGTATCAACCTGCTCCAGAACAAACCTAGCCAACTCAATAAACTTGGCTTCATATTCAGTCACTGACATATTCCCTTGCTTCAATTCCAAGAACCGGATTTCCATCTGGTTCTTCATATAGCGAGGAAAATACTTCTCCAGAAATAATTTCATAAACCTATCCCAGGTCACAATATCTTCACCCTCTAAAGCTTTTCTGGATTCCCGCCAATAATTTGCTTTTTCTTTCAGGAAGTAGCTGGAAAAATCAGTTTTCTGATCCTCTCCAACTTTTACGAGTGCAAACACTTTCTCCTTAACTGACTGAAACTGCTTAAAGGTAACAACAGGCACAACTGGTGGTATCTGAGGTTCGGGATGAAGTGGTTGTTGTAACATCTGTTGCTGAATCTGTTGTTGTTGTTGTTGTTGTTGTTGCATCTACTGCTGCATCATTACCATCTTTTGTTGCATCACATGGAACATTTGGTTCATAGTATCATTATTCTGACCCTCAGATTTGTTGTTGCAGGTTTCAGTTCTGGTTTTTTTTTTGGTGCCATTTTTCTGAATACAAGTGATTTTTTTAATGATTTATTGAACATTTTAATAATAGATAAAGAAACAATTTATCTGGTATTAAAACAGGAAATTTAAACAATAGATAATGGAAAGAAAACAATTTGACTAATATTAAAACAAGAAATTTAAATGATTTGAAATTGGAACAATCAGTTGACATGATTTTATAATTTGAAATGAAAATGGTGGTACTCTGTTTTAAATCAAACAGAATTTAAAATATGGAACTGTAAAATGATAAAATGAATATAAATCCTGTAAAGACTGGAATTTAAATAAATGAAAAGAAAAAGTTGAAAAAGTTTATTTTATATATATGACACCAGCCTCAGGTGTAAGTGTTTGATACAAAAGTCTAAATCAGATCTGCTATGGCTGTTGTTGATACAAGTCAAAACTAGATACTACACACATACATAACTAACCATGCTATACTATGTTGCCTCTATCTACATATATCACATATAATACAACAACTAGTCTCCAGCTGTCAAACCTCAAAACCCTGGCGGAATGTGCCTCAACTCATCACGGAGTATCTCGATAACCGACTGTGCCAAACGGGTAGCTCTATGAAACTCTGCATAAGAATGTGGCCCATCATACATCAAAGCATCTAACTCAAGAATTGCACTGTACACTGTCGAATGAAGTCTCTGCCTCATCATGTAGTCTGGCTAAAGTACAGCTAACGGTCCTCTATCTCTTTGGTCAAACAAACCCATAAACTCCATGCACTGAGATCTCCAATACTCAACATCCTCTCTCACAACACTGTACTCATGATACGATACCATATGTGGCGTTGCAACCTGTCCCACAGACTCCTGTGATGGAACTCTAGGTATCCCTACCATGTCCTGTTATGGAAAACCCAGCTGTAATCCCTCATCGTGCTCATCCATCCCCTCAACCGGGGCCATCTGAAACACCTCTGGCTCTGGAGCATACACAGGCAAAGGAGGTAACACTGCTGGTGGAATCTCTGGCTCAATCTCTGGAATAAACTGATACTCTATCAGAAGTGGAGGTGGAAGAATTGGCTCAAAGAACTATAATGGATCAAACATCTCTACTAGATCTGGTATCTGCTCTGGAGCCGGTGGTGCTGGCTCCTGGGGTAGTGGTGGTGGTGGTGGAAGTGGTGGAAACACCTGTGCTGACACTGGTGGTATAACTGGTGCAGCTGGCCCAGTCACCATCCTCTCAGAAGATCCTGATGATGCCATCTAATAATATAACAAGGAAATAAGAAGGTCACTTAGCAACCCTAAAGCTCATACCTTCCTAACCTAGACTTATCTAAACCCTAACACTACTATTCCTATCTTATGTGATCTCCCTATCTTATCATAATCCTAATGTTCTTTTTTTAGGGACCTAACCTATAGCTCTGATGTCAAAACTGTAACGCCCTTCAGACCCCTCCAGACCCGGGGTATAAGTCTGGGGTTACTAACTAATCACCAAATCTGTATAGTAATTAAACAAATAAATATAGAAACCCCTTTAAAACTAACCAAGATTTTTTTAGGTTGAAGTATGAAAAATAAGAACCACAATCTAACTTTATTACAAACCCAATTTAAAATCTTACAACTCTCTTTATTACAAACCATTATTTAACAAGTTTTAACTACAACTTTTTTTTATTATTCAAACACACACATCAATTATCTACCCTCCACCTGGTCAAGCAACTCAAAACTTTCCTTCAGAATTGGGATGAACACCTTTGGTATGAGAGGGTCCCGCGGCTTGACTCGTTTCTTTACCACTCGAGTACTGATAGGTTTTATTTTCCTTCTAAACTGAAAACAATAAGGTGAATAACAACAAAAAGAGGGTGAGCCATAAGTTGCTCAACAAATCCACAATATATAAATAGTGTTATGATAAGCTAAATGAACCGGTAATATGGTTAAATCTGCAAAGATATAACCTCGTGAGAAAGAAGGAAGGCCACTATCGGCGAATATCAAATGAACTAAATTGGATACAAGTTTGTACCTATATCCTGCTGATCAGCCAAGATACAGTGCAGATCCATACCTCAATCTATAGATCCATTCGGGTACCCAGGCTCTACGGCCCAACACAAGGATCCGGTTAATTTCCGGCCCTTAGGATCAAGTGTATACCAGATCCCATTTGTCACCATCCAGTCCATAGAGGAGCAACCGTGACAATCGGTATGCTTTAATATATCCCAATATCAGAATATATCAAGATATAAGTATATATATATATAACTATTAGAATATTAATAGAGGATTCAACGAATTAGGAGAAATCGGGAATCGAAATAAAATATGAACAAAGGCATGATAATTGTGTTTCAGTGATTATGAACAAAAACCGACTTCACATAGCATTTATCATTTACCCTTACGCGTATTACTAACTCGTACATTAATTATTAGCAAATAAGA
Source organism: Apium graveolens (assembly GCF_009905375.1). Classification (NCBI taxonomy): domain Eukaryota; kingdom Viridiplantae; phylum Streptophyta; class Magnoliopsida; order Apiales; family Apiaceae; genus Apium; species Apium graveolens. The sequence goes on from NC_133655.1 coordinate 213,528,944, forward strand.
CTCGATTTACCACATAATTCACATAACACACAAGTTCACATAGTCATTGTAGGTTTAAAATAATTTTTAGAATCGAAATCGACTCACTATTCGCTTAACTGAACAATATCTGACTCGTTTCCTATTTTTCGGGATTTATTGGACTCATCTCTATACGCAATAAGGCTTACAAGTAAATAAATATCGAAATTCAACTAGGCTCTAAAAAAAACTAAGATTTAATACTATTTTTAATAAAAACAGATCATTCTTCTGAGTCAAAGGGCTTTTGTTTCGCTCAAATCGGATAACGGTTCAATTATTATTCGATAAATACAGATATATCAATTTATTATTCAATAAAAATAATTATTCCTAATTATTGAACCTTAAAAATATTATAATAATTATTTAGGAAAAATCAGAATTAAAAATGATTTTTTCATAATTTTTGGAATTAAAATGAATTTATTATGATTTATTGAAAATAATTTAATTAATTATCAAAATAATTAATCATTTTTAAATAATTAATACCTAATAAATAAATAATAAAATAATTAAAGAAATAATTAATTCTGATTTTTAGAAAATATTTCATAATTGTTTATAATATAAATCAATTAATTAAATAATTAATTAATCAATTTATAAAATAAATAAAAACTGATTTTATAATTAATAAAAATAAAATTCCAGAAATATTTGTCTGAAACACAGGTCAATACACGGGTCGAACGGGTCAAAATCCGGGTCGTGAAGAACACGCCGGATTTTGCCCATAATATGGTCATCGGAGCAGATTCTGGTGGCCCATTTTCATGCCAAAATCGATATCGTTTGGTCTGTTTCTTGACTGGGATCGATTGCAAATCACTTCAACAACACAAACACACCGTTCAATCACCGAAATTATCCCTAAATATCAATCTCCGATCAAACCGACATAAACTCTAGCCAAGTATTGATTTTCTTCATTCGTACATGAAACTTTGAATTTAATAGCTCAAATCAAAGCTTGTTCATCAGAGAATCAAAACCCTAACACCCTACATACCTCAGCTTTATCAAAATCAAAAATGTATAATTGAAAATTAAACATAAACCCTAATAATCGAATATACTTATCCAGGAATCGTTTGTTCAATTAAATACCATGAATCGATCAGAAATCATCATATAAAGCTATTTCAATCATCAAATCATCTTAATAATCCTAGAATCAAAAAGACCCAATTCGAACATAAACCCTAGATGTAACGCCTGTAAATATTTGATATGAATGTAATATAATATTCTGTTTTGTGCTATATAATTTTTGTGTGTCAGATGTCAGAAATTATGAGTATCCAATGTGTTCGTATATATTCTTCGTTGTGTGGCATTGCGAATATTGTTAGATGATCTATAAGCGTATGATTAATTGTACGCAAGCAAATTTCGTTACGCAATTAAATAATATTTGAGTTTAACATGATTAGATAATAATTGTAATAGTTGTGATTAGATGATAGAGTATAATTCGTATAATAGCGGCTTAGAATCAAATTATTTGCATTTTTTTATGTGACTTAGAGTTGTTAATCATATTTTTATGTGGCTTGTATATTAGAGTATTAATCCTAGAAAATTCTTTTATAATATATTCTTGTTCAAAATTTTTGAAAACAATTTTATAAAACTTCCAAAATCTTATAGTATTTATGGTATTAATTTTGTGATTTATGGAGTTGTATTTAATTTACTAAAATCCATTCTTTTTAATTATACTTTTATTAATTAATAGATTACTAGTATACCCTTGCATGCATTTTGGTTTATAAAAGGGTCCAAGGCTAAGACCGTCAATTCCAACCTCACTAACTTGCTAGTTTACTTCTTTAATCTTGCATGCAATTTTGTTACAACTAGCAGGAGGGTTATTAGAGTAAATTCCCCATTCCACTACCACATTTTAGTAACAAAACCAAGAGGATACTCTCATTTTCATCACACACCCACTCAAACACCTCACCCTCTCATCTCCTCTCTCCCTCTCGGTCGAAGCTCACCCCTACCCCACTCTTGCCATTTTTCTTCACTTCTTTTCATTTTTTTCACTTCTCAAGTTAGTCAAGCCAAGATCTTCATCATTTAGTGGAGTAGCTTCATTTTGAGGTGAGTTTTGTGCATGCATGTTGTTAAAGCCGAAGTTGAGGCCTTAATTCTTGTGAACTCAAGGTTTCAACCATGGTGCTTATAGAAATGAGAAAGATGTGATCTTGGAGAGGTGTTACACTTCTATTTTTTCCAAGTCATTATCTTGTTCATAAACATTTGGCAATGATTTTTTTAAGAGTCGAATGTAAAGTGTTGATTTTGGGAAGTTTTTATGAAAAATGACCATGCATGTTGATTTTTAAAGTCTTGCTCTTTATAAATATTGTTTTATGAAGATTAAACTCTTGCATGCTATTTTTCCTTCAAGATACCTTAAGTTTAGTACTTGCATGTTGATTTTAGCACTTGCATGTTGGATATAGTACTTGCATGTCGATTTACAAGTGATTTTCAAAGTTGAAACCATACTTGTTGATTTTGTGCTTTGGTACTTGACTTGTGTGAGATGCATTGTAATAACCCCAAAATTTTGAACTTTTTGTAACCCTTATGAATAGTGTTTTTGCTGATATTTCTGAACAAGAAAACTTTTCATGCCACACTATGTAGAGTTTCTTTTATGGATATTCTGAGATTTTATTGGTACTCTATATGATATATAAGTGTATGTAAAGATCGTCAGAATCCAAATTTGAACATTTTGATTTTTCCCGAAAATCCACCAGATATCGAAAGAATTGAGTATAAGGTAACAGGATAAAAAGGATTTAAATTCAAGGATTTTAATAGAGGATCATAAAAAAAAGGAATATAATGTATTGAGAAAGGTTAAGGGAACCTAAGTAATAAGATCCCGGGTATGATCCCTCAAACGATAAACAAAAACGAAAGTTAAGCGAACCGTATAACAGATCAGCGGTCATTAGCCAGGTAATTAGAAGCTAATCAAAGAGATTAGAGGGGATGATGTCATCCAACCAATGAGAAGAGGACAAAGGAGGGAGGGTGACATCACATGATGACATAAGCATGACATAAGGGAAGGAATTGTTGGATGATTGTGAACCACACAATAATTACCATGGTAAAAAGGTAAGAAATCAAAACAAAACAAATCAAAAAATCAACCAACCAAAACAAATCAAAGCAAAACACAAAATCATTTATTTCTTCATCCAAGGAGCTCTCGGCTTTTCCTTTTTCTTCAAAGCAAGAATTTCAAAAATCAAGTTCCAAGCTTCCTTAATTAGTAAGATAATTATCTAGTACTCCTTATGCATAGATATAGCTATCCTATAAGTTTAAGCCTCCAAATCATTCACAATCTTCTCCAAGAAATCAATGAAGAAGATAATGAATAGTGATTTCAAGATTTTTAACTTGAATTTTCTTGTTTTTCCTTTAAGATCCAAGCATCCCTAAGACATCTCAAGGCTTCTTAAGGTTTCCTAGCTACTCCAATCACTTCAAGGAAGGTATAACATCTCCAAACCCTAGATTTACTTTGTATATTAGGATGATTTTGATTGTTATGGTAAAAGAGTAGCTTGATGCTTGTAGGTTTAGAGTTTGGGTTGGAGTTGTAGTGAATTGAATGTTGAATCTTGTTGATTAGTAAATGACTTAAGTATAGTTTTAAATTCAAGTTTAAGAATAAGTAAAAATTGTTAATATTGAGTTGTTGGGACTGTTATGATGTAGTATGGATGGAGTTTTGATTGGGTTGTGAATTGGGGTTGATTGGTGGATGATTTGGAATGGTATAAATTTGGGAAATCGCGTAAACATAGCCGTCGTAATGTCCGATTTACTTTAGATTGCTTTTGTTCATAACATTAGGACCCGAGAACTCCCTTCTAGGTTTTGACCATTGCCATGTTTAGATAGTTCATGTTACGAGCTTCGTTTTGATATGTGGTTCGTTTGATTCCGATGTACGGTTTAGGAGAAACGACCGTTTTAAGTAACGACGTTTCGCAAATGAATCATTACCCCTCGCCTTACTTTGAAACATAGGTTAAAGACCTTAAAGGACTAATTGTAGTATGAAACATTTATGTAAAGTGTAATAGGCAGTTGGTAAGACACTCGCGAAAGAATCGCCTTAAAACTCCTAATGGTTAATTTATTAAAAATGGTGGAGCCGAGGGTACTCAAGCGACTTAAGAGAATCAGTAAGCGCGAAGCGAGCGTTAAAGTCTAATTTGGTTAAAGTATAGATTTACAAGTGACTTTGGTTTAATTCCAACTTACATGTTGTTTATAGGTTACCAGACTCGTCCCGAGCCATTTGTAACCCCCAGTCGCTCAGGCAAGTTTTCTACCCGTATAACTGTTGTTGTGATGTATATGTGTATATGCATGATCTTGTGATAAATGCATATTTGATTATTAGCAAATTCTTGCGATATATTGTAGCATGTGATATGGTATATATGCATGCCTGTTTCGTATTCTTGATTTATATATCTGTTGGTTCAAGTGCTTATTAGTCGCATAATACCTATGCTAGAGATAAGCGGTATTTGAGTTTACCCTTAGTATAGGGGATCAAAAGGTGAACTTTTTCTAAAACCGGGAGGCGAGGCTCCCGAGTATTATATATATATATATGAATAGTTTTAAAACTATTAATCGAATAAGGTTTATTCGATAACTTTATATTATTTAATGAATATTACTGGAATATTCATTCGAGGACTTATGACTCACTTTATATTATTTAATGAATATTACTTAAATATTCATTCGAGGACAGATGACTCCGCTTATATTATTTAATTGAATATTCTTTGAATATTCATATGAGGACCTATGACTCCGATTATTTTCTGAAATGTATTCTTTATTTTACTAGAGAATAAGGTGTCGATAATCAAACTTATTTTTTTGATTATTCAAATAAAGATAGTACTTTCGTATAAGTATATCTTTGGTTATTTAATACTCATTTCAAGTATAAGTTTTACAACTTCTACTTCAATTATTTGTATAAAGATTATTCTTTATGGAAATATTATTTAAATAATAATATTCAGATATTTTCTAATATATTGGGACTGATTTACTTTATTAAATCAGCATTACTCCAAACACTCTTTAAAGTGTTTTCGAGTCTTTAAAATGATTTTTAAATGTTAGAGCGGATCCCAAAACTCATTTTTATATAATTAAGATCTTCCTTTTTAAAGGGGATTTAAATACTCGCTCAAAACCAGAGGGATCCGGCTCTTTGGTGTATTTTATATTCGCAACAAGGTTGCGGTTTTGGTAAATGAATTGATTACTTACCCAATGTTCGGGAAGTAAGTCCATCTATCGAGTCGGCATAAGCAACATGGGCTCAGTGGGCGTCCATGATAGTGTAAGTGGCTCAGTGGGAGTCTATCAAATGCGTAAGTGGCTGAGTGGCAGTCCAGCATAAGGTCCTATTGCGACCAGGGTGATGACCAGTGGGGAATTTGTCCATCTACTAGTAGAAAAGGTTACTTATTTGTATCTTTGCCTGATCAGCAAGATATCGGGTTTATGCCACAATTCTTTTTCCTTCCAAAAATTTATTGGATGTTACAAACTCTGTTCATACCTTACATGACAGAGGGTTCCAGGAACTGTATAAAGAAGGTATATATGTGGATATATATCGGAACTTAATGAAGTATATCATAGCTTCATTTCCTTCAATAATACTGCAAAGATTTAATCTATTCAAATCTTGGCTCGTAGTCTCATCTATGTGATGAACTGTTGAAAGCTCATTATACTTTGAACAGTGGTAGTTCAAGTAGCTTTATAAATGATATAAGTATAGTGAAGTATTTTGTAACTTCATCCCTTGTTTTTGCTTATATCCAGTAAGTAATTATCTTACACTTGATAAAAGATTCTAGTAAGTTATCCATTTAGATACTTGCATTATTGTTTACACTATATATTATCTTGCGAGCTGTAATGCTCACTCTTGCTTTATTTCTTCATCACACAACAACAGTTAGGAAAGATGGCCAGACTCAAGCAGACCCAGCGCAAGAGCGTGGGAAGCGCCCCGCGCCTTCCCGTTGAGATCATAGCTGCTATAGCTGCAGAGGTAGATCTATCTGTAGATCAGACCTTCTACTTTTGGGAATCAGTTATGTATAATTATAACTTGTGGTAGATAATGGCAATTAATTGTAAACTTATCAAGTAATCATTTTGGGTTGTAATAACTTTTAAATTGTGGATTCAAAGACTTGTATCTATTTCAATTTCATCTCTGAGACTATAACGGGTTGTGGTGTGTGTTAGTGTGGGGTCACAGCATAAGGTTAACTATTATTTAATTAAGTGAAGTGATATTGTGGAAAGAAAGACCGTGACGACCCGGATCCCTGACCCCGGATCTGGGGGTGTTACATAAATGGTATCAGAGCCAAGCGTTATAAACCTCATAGATGATGCGACGATATAATAATAAACTCACAAAGATAATAAGAACTCTTGCCAAGTTCATGGTCGGACTACTTAAAGTAGCACTGACAGTTAAAATCCTTACGGGAACCCTTATAAGTATCATGATAGTAACTTAGCTCGTTTAATGTGTAGGCGCATGAGATAGAGGACCCTGAGATGTTCGAGCGTGAGCATGATGAGGCACTGCTAGATGTCGAGGATCAGGAGGAGCCTGAGATGGAGGAGGATGAGGAGGACCCCTCAGAGGAGTCAGAGACAGAGGTCATTGCTATTTCAGATGAGGAGGACCCGGATGAGGTCCCAGTAGCTGAGGAGCGTGTCGGAGCTATGGTAGTGTACACTGGTACCCCTTTACCCACACTCCCGGTGGTCAGAGCTCCTACCCCTCCACCACTATCTTGGAGCCCCTATGATGACAGCTCAGAGACCCATACTCCTGAGCCTAAGCAGACCGAGGAGGCACCCCCAGCGGCTCCGGATTCACCACCTCTCGACCCTGCCCATAGGCAGTCTTTGTTAGCCCACGACTATGTTCAGGATGTACTAAGGACCCGAGTGGCTGTTGCTGAGGCCCGGCTGGATGAGGCCAGGAGGGAGTTGGATGCGGAGAGGGCGGGTAGGCGTACCCGAGCTTATGAGACTAGGGCTGCTATACCCCGATCCTTGAGGAGGGAGCTGACGGGGATAGAGCTCACGTCCCGAGCGAGACTCAGATCGCTCCAGGGGGACAGGCATGGTAGGATCTCCAGGCGGCAGGCCGACTATATCTTCCGTCGTGCGATGGAAAGGGTATGGGAGCTGACCCGCTCCGGTGTGTGATTCAGGACCGACGATGGGATATTCTAGTTGTCTAGTTAGTCGAGGCCTTAGTAAGAGCCAATTTTCCGGGATAGTTGACTTGTATATAGCATCCCTTTTTCTAACTAGACAGATAGACTCCTGTGTATCACTTTTTGTAACACCCCCAGATCCGGGGTCGGGGATCCGGGTTGTCACGGTCTTTCTTTCCACAATATCACTTCACTTAATTAATAATAATAACCTTATGCTGTGACCCCACACTAACACACACCACAACCCGTTATAGTCTCAGAGATGAAATTGAAATAAGTACAAGTCTTTGAATCCACCATTTAACAGTTATTACAACCCAAAATGATTACTTGATAAATTTACAGTTAATTGCCATTATCTGCCACAAGTTATAATTATACATAATTTGATTCTCAAAAGTAGATGGTCTGAACTACAATAGATCTACCTCTGCAGCTATAGCAGCTACAACATCATCGGGAAGACGCGGGACGCTTCCCACGCGCTTGCGCTGGGTCTGCTGGAGTCTGGCCATCTCTCCTAACTGTTGTTGTGTGATGAAGAAATAAAGCAAGAGTGAGCCTTACAGCTCGCAAGATAATACATAGTGATAACAATAATATAAGTATCTAAATGGATACTTAATAGAATCTCTATCATATGCAAGATAATTACTTACTAGATATAAGTAAAAACAAGGAATGAAGTTACCAATACTTCACCACACTTATATCATTTATAAAGCTACTTGAACTACCACCGTTCAAAGTATTATAAGTTTTAAGAAAAACATCCCATAGATGAGACCACAAGTTAAGACTTGAATAGATTCAATCTTTGAAATATTATTGAATGAAAAAAAAAGTTATGAGATACTTTATTTAGTCCCGATATATATATATATCCACATATATATCTCTTTAAACATTTCCTGGAACCTCTGTTATGTAAAGTATGAACAGAGTTTGAAACATCCAATAAATTTTGGAAAGGAAAAGAATTTTGGCATAAACCAGATATCTTGCTGATCAGGCAAAGATACCAATAAGTAACCTTTTCTACTAGTAGATGGATGAATCCCCCACCGGTCATCACCCTGGCCTCATAAGGACCTTGTGCTGGACCGCCACCCGGCCTCTTACGCGTTGATGGACTGCCACCCAGCCACTTACACAATAATAGACCGTACCCCGGCCTGTCGCTTATGCCGACTCAATTAGATGGGCTTACTTCCCGAACATTGGGCAAGTAATCAATTCATTTACCAAAACTGCAACCTCGTTGCGAATATAAAATACACCACAGAGCCGGATTCCCTCGGTTTTCAGCGAGTATTTAAATCCCCTTAAAAAAGGAAGATCTTAAATATAAAAAAAAAGTTTTGGGATCCGCTCTAACTTTAAAAATCATTTTGAAGACTCGAAAACACTTTATAGAGTGTTTGGAGTAAAGCTGATTTAATGAAGTCAATCAGTCCCCAGAATATTTAGAAAATGACTGAATATTATTATTTAAATAATATTCCCAAAAAGAATAATCTTTATAAAAATAATTGAAGTAGAAGTATTAAACTTATACTTGAAACGGGTATTAAATAACCAAAGATACACTTATATGAAAGTATTATCTTTATTTGAATAATCGAAAATAAGTTTGATTATTAACACCTTATTCTTTAATAAAATGAAGAATATATTTCAGTAATAAGCGGAGTCATAATACCTCGAATGAATATTATAAATAATATTCATTAAATAAAATAAAGGAGTCATACATCCTCAAATGAATATTCAAATAATATTCAATTAACAAAATAAATAGAGTCATAAGCCCTCGAATGAATATTCAAGATAATATTCATTAATAAGATAAAGGAGTCATAAGTCCTCGGATGAATATTCAAGATAATATTCATTAATAAAATAAAGTTAAAGTTATCGAATAAACCTTATTCGATTAATAGTTTGGAAAACTATAACCATATATATATATATAAATATATATATATATATATATCCATATCCATATATACAAAAATCTACTCGGGATCCTCGACTCCCGGTTTTGGAAAATATTTTCACCTTTGGGTCCCTATACTAAGGGTATATGCAAATTACCGCTATCCTCTAGCATATGTATTATCAACTGAATCAACAGATATATATGGAAAGAATACGAAACAGGCATGCATATATATATACCATAGCAGCATGCTTCAATATATTGCAACATTTGCTACTTAACCAACATGCATCTATCGCAAGATAATGCAAATACATATATACATCACAACAACAGTGTAACGGATAGAATACTTGCCTGAGCGACTTGGGGTGATAAAAGGCTCGGGACGAGTCTGGTAACCTATAAATAACAAGTAAGTTGGAATTAAACCAAAATCACTTGTAAATCTATACTTTAACTAACTTAGACTCTAACGCTTGTTTTGCGCTCACTGATTCGCTTAAGTCACTCGGGTACCCTCGGCTCTACCATTTTTAATAATTTAACCTTTACGAGTTTTAAAGCGATTCCTTCGCGAGTGTCTTACCAACTGCCTAACACACTTACCATAAATGTTTCATACATTAATTAACCCTTTTTGGTCTTTAACCTATGTTTCAAAGTAAGGCGAGGGGAAAAGTTTCGTTCGCGAAACGCCGTTACTTGAAACGGTCGTTTCTCCTAAACCGTGCATCGGAATCGAACGAACTACATATCAAAATGAAGCTCGTAACATGAGCTATCTAAACATGGCAGTGGTCATGAACTAGCAGGGGGTTCTCGGGTCCTAATGCTATGCACAAAAACAGTCCAAAGAAAATCGGACGTTAAGACGACTATGTTTACGCGATTTCCAATATTTTAAACCATTCAAAACCATTCCAAATCAACCTCAAATCCAACATACAACCAACATCCATCCTTATCACATCATAACAACCCCAACCAATTCAATTTAATCATTCATACTTATGCCTAAGCTTAACTTTAACCATTCTTAAGTTCTTTTAATCAAAACAACAACATTTACCATTCCATTTCACTACCATTTCAATTCCCAAACTCTAATCACAACAACAAGCTACAATATCATCCTACTAATCAAAATCATCTTATAATACATAGGAATCTAGGGTTTGGAGATGGTATACCTTCCTTGAAGTGGTGGGAGGAGCTAGGAAGCCTTAAGAAGCTTTGAGAAGTCTTAGGAATGCTTGGATCTTCAAGGAAAACAAGAAAAACTTCAAGTTAAAAACTTGAAAACACTATTCATAGTCTTCTTCTTTGATTAAATGGAGAAGATGGAGAAGGAATTGATGGCTTAAACTCATGATATAGCCCTAACTAAGCATGAAGATGATTAGGGAATTAACTCACCAATTTAGGAAGCTTGGATCTTTGATTTTGAATTTCTTGCTCTTTTGAATAGTAAAAAGCCGAGAGCAAAGATGAACCATGCCTTGGTTGCTTTTTGATTTGATGAAAAATGATTTTGCTTGGCTTGGTTGGCTTGTTTTTGTGTTTGATTTAGTAAATTACCTAGTTGCCCTTGATTTTGTGTGGTTAAAAAGTCACCACATCTCCTTCCTTTTTTGTCATGCCTATGTCACCTTGCACATGTCATAATGCTCCCACTTGTCCACACCTTATGGTTTGATGATGTCATAGTCCCTGGCTTCTTGTACAAGCTTGTCTCTTGGTCACTTATTTGTTTTACGGTTCGCTTATCTTTCGTTCTCGTTTATCGTTTGAGGGATCATACCCGAGATCTTATTACTTAAGTTCCCTTAACCTTTCTCAATATATTGTATTCCTTCTATGATCCTCTCTTATAATCCTTTAATTTAAATCCTTTTTATCCTGTTACCTTATACTCAATTCTCTCCGTATCTTGTGGATTTCCGGGAAAAATCAAAGTGTTCGGAATTGGATTATGACGATCTTTACATACACTTATATACCACATAGAGTACTAATAATATCCCATAAGATTAATAACAGAACCCCTACATAGTGTGGCATAAAAAGTTTTCTCGTTCAGCAAAAACACTATTCATAAGGGTTTCAAAATTTCTCCAAAATTGGGGTTATTACAGTCTCCCCTCCTTAAAAGGATTCCGTCCCGGAATCAGATAGAAAACAAATGGGGATACTTGCTTAGCATTACACTTTCTAACTCTCAAGTCAATTTTCCCACATTGTGGTTCTACCACCAAACTCTGCCTAGTTTGATAATCCTTCTCCTAAGCACTTGTTCCTTTTTACTCTATAACCCTTCCTGGTTGCTCCATATAGGTTACGTCGGGTTGCATATCTATGCGCTCATATGCCTCTATTATCGTAAGATAACTCAATCCGAATTAAGTGATCATTCCAAATTCTTTCAAGTCTATTGCACAGACTCTCGTTATTGCTTTTAGCATTAGAGCTTCTGCTTCTCAATACCCATTCTTTTCCAGTTCGTAATCGCTACTACCTTCCGTTCCTAATATTATACTGGTTATACTTTTGCTCGTTAGCGTTCTATAACCTTTTAATAACCACGTCAACCTTAGTATAACGAATGTGTTCCCATTTCGCATACTACCACCACTTTATTACTCCTTTTTCAGTTGTTTCTATTTTCCAAAATTTGATCAATCAAATAGAAGTAAAGGAATTTGTTGAGAGATCACTATGATCATGAACACTTGTTATATTGCATAGTTAGTACAGAAGGTGGCCAGCCTTTAGTACTTGACAAGCAATTAAACAATAGCTGGTATCCTACTCGGCTTCTATCACACAGATAGATAGTCATTCGGCAATACCTCCCATTTTGGAAGGGTTGTTCTTCTCAGCTTACATGAAATGAAAAGAAGAGAAAAGAACGAACTGAAGAGGATTGTATATATGAAAAAAATATACTGCCACAAAATATCTGGCTTGGAACCTACCTCTGAACTATAGAGGTTTGTCATAGGAGAACAAAACATATACATATTTATATCAGCATCAAGCATTATAGCCTCGTATTTCCCATGCCTAAATATATTCGCTATCCCGTCCATCATTCTATGGACCCACACTCTTCCTCGAGCTTATACATAATCACCTTTGAAACTCCCTCGACATCGAAAATCGAATCTGGGATCTCATTCTATACATCATCGTTACTAGAATTCTATGCTTGCACCGCAACCTTCCTCGTATAATAATACGACTCTCTATTGATAAGAAAGAATAATTATTCACTAGGTAGATACTCTACTTAATTAGTCTATCAATGATAACTTATACACTACCATGACCCGATTAGTGGTACTCAATCTCAACACCCATTCCAATACAACTCTCACGGTTGTAATCAGCTCAATACTCGCAGAATCATTGCTGCTTTACTATGGTCCACCACTGACCTACTGTCGTCATTCATTTTTCCATAAAATCTTAATATCTAACCATACGGAGTCTATACATGTCGTATCAAATTCTTCTAAGGAGTTAACATAACCACCAATCACAATTCATGAAGAACACTCCAAACTCTGACGTACTTTCATGACATGAAGCAGATAAAATTGCAGAAGAGTTTCAATCAAAGCAACGATAGCAGGTTAATACCATTTTTAATCATATGCCTTAAATAGAAGACTTAACTCAAAGGTTCGTCTAGTCCTTTTGGAAACATGGTCCTGGCTTATTCTCAAGATAGTACCTTATGAGATAGATAGCTCGTTCATGGCGATTACACGAATTAAACCTTTACAAACTACTATTACGGTTGGGTATTGCACAGTCATCAGAAGGAATGTCAATCTGCTAAACCATAATACAACCTTCACAGCTTTAACCATCATCACTGTATTCTTTGGCACAAGCGCCTACAATTATCCTTTTACCGTTAAAGTGTCGGCCACCTCTTTGGCCTTTCCTGATAGTAATAGTTCCTTATAATCAATGTCTTTTAACCACCTTCAACTAAATTTTCTACCTCATTTCCATCACAGCTAATGTGAAGAGGTTTTCATTAAAATCTAATGAGTAAAAAAAAAATCACCATTTTTCCATAAGTTATTGCCTCAGTCTTTAGAGGCTAATCACTGTCAAGACTGACTCTCAATCATACTTAGAACATCTTTTATCTTAAGTCCTAATTGCCCTGAACAATTTCGACCATTACTGGTTCGATCCATACCTTCTCGTGGTTTAACACGTGCCTCACTTGGCATCAATATAATTACGTCATATTTCCTTTATCAACATTTCTATTCTTGAGAAATTTGAATATTACCTATCTCCTTGTAAAACCTCTAAGGTTATCCTTCAATCGTTCCTCCTGTATTCCCTAGATACAGGGCATATCACAATACCATATACTAATACTAGAATCATTGTCTATATACTTTTGAAAAAATTTCTCCACTGATCCTTTAAAGGTTGTTGTTACCTTAATCCTTTCCAATTCATACTGTCAAAACTCACACTGTCCCTATTAAGGGTGAAATTCCAACCTTTATGCATTCCCCTAGGATTCATTTTAGGTTACCGATGTTCTATCCTTAATTCCACCTTTGAAAAGGTACATGCATCCATCCATGGATAAACCAAGTCATATATCCTTGATAGATTATCTTATTCATCATTCCCACCTCGATAGTCTATACCTAACTTCATAATAGCATCCTTATTCAAATTGAGGTCAATCCTTATGGCCTCCAAAAGATAACAATGGTCATCCGCTTTTCTTTCCTGATTTGGTAATGATAACATGGATGTTCTGGAAGATATTGGTCATGTTCAACGTGAACTTTTTCTTAATAATTCCTTATTTACTTTTGTTGTTTATCTCAACAGTCACCTCAATGTTGGGATATCTCTCATACCTGGCGTCTCCCTTTCTGAGTATCGAGCCACCGGTCTTACATTTCACATTCTTGAAGGTCACTTCCTTTATCCAATTTTCTTAATTTCTTACTTCCTTGTCTCCTTAGTCTATCCGCGTCTCATTATTTACCCTTCGAATTATCTCAAGGTTTCATTGAATTCTCCCAACTTACAGGGGATAATTATATATGTATCTCTTATGCCTTCAACCATCTATTTTAACTCATGGTGAATCACCCTCATCCTGATGATTACATACTTTTCTATGTCTATTGCTACGAGTCTTTAGGGTTTCCTCATACCCAACTCCCTTATCATTCCTCAAACTCTCTTGCCTTTATATTCCTTTCTCTTATCGTTATTTCATGAACCAACACAACATAAGCATTTATTTCAAACATCCCGTCATTCTGGATTCGTGTCTTCAGAACGAATCTTGATAACTTTTACAACTTAGATTCATAATTCATCATATTCGTCTGCCTTTGTTCTGGCTCTTAAGCTTTTACACTATCTCTATAACCTTGGGAAGTACTTTCCTGAAAACAATTGACTGAACTTAAATCAGTTTATTATAATCTCTTGGTCCGTACCTTCCTTGGCCTTTCACCAGCGGGTGGTCTCTCTCTTAGGAGGGTAAGTGACAAAACAGTCTTTTGTGGTTCGTCAATCATTTAGAATCTCAAATGATTCATCTATTTCCTTTAGCCAGGCTCTTGCCTCGATTGGGTCAGCTTGTTCCTTGGAACTCTGAGAGCTTAGCGACTTAAAGGTCATGAAAGAATTTCCCACTGCACTGTCTCCTCAGGGTGGTGGTTGGGGATAATAGTCTAAGTTCTCTTTAGACAGGTCCATGAATTGCCGTATAGGGGTACCATCTCGGGTCTCCTTTCCTTACTCGACTTTTGTTTCCTCAATCTAAATATTTCTTCCTACTCCCCATAATTGGAGTCATCTTTTAATTTAAAATCTTCATTTTCCACTTTATTATATTCTGGGTTCTTTATATCTTAATTGCGACCTCCCTGATTATCACGTTCAAGGTTTGCCCTTAATCTTATTCCTTGTGGGGGCATATTACTTGGAAAATTTTGAGAATCTCCGGATATTTGTCTTACTTACTTTGCTTAAGTCTTCCCCTCGTTTAGTCCTTGCACGATTGCAAATTATGAATTCTTAAGTTCGATAAACTTCATGACACTCTCTTAAGTGTTAATAGAGCAATTAACAATGTGATTTATCACAATCAAACTGATCTGAACTGAAATTAACGAATATATACATAACCATTTGTTCGAGGGTACAACAACTGAACATATTAAAGAGGATTACATCATATGAACTTATCGCTCCTATCCCAAAAGTACTACCATAGATAGTCATCTCGTCATTAAAACTAATCATTCATAACTTAGGCTAATCCTCCAAAAGCGGTGCTACATGAGACCCTTGTTTGATTGCTCTGGCTCTGCACACTACCATGGATTAAGAGATGCGAGCACGCACGACATCCCTAACCTGCTCCATCACAGAGGTGATGAGGTCTAAGATAGTCGCAAGTAGAGCTGGATCAACCTGACCCTCAAGATGGCCCCTAGCTGTAACACGGGTGGTAGCCTCAATCCTTTCCATGCTATACGCTAATCCTGCCGGAAGTATCCCACCCTCAATCCTTGGTGCCGTAAGTCGATCCAACAGATCACTCCTAACATTCCGGGCCTCTGACAGGCCACCTAAAGTCATATGATAATCAGCGATAAGAGAAGCCTGAGTGGTAGCATCTAGCAGTCCATGGGGGGCAGGTGGTGCAGACCCAGGAGATCCAAATGGATAATCAAGCACGGTATCAGGTGACAATGGTGCAGGGGATAAAGGTGGCATTTCCTCAGTATGTGCTGGGCTCTGTACAGGGGAGGGAACAGGAATTGGTGGAACCTCATGGATGTCTACAGGAGCCTCTGGAAGAGGGTCTGATACTGGTATAATTGGGGTCGTGGAAGGCCCCACTCCTTCTGCCCTCATTAACTTTTGTGCCCTTGGTAACTCTTCATCCTCTAGGGCCACCCTCGTGGCCATTCTTGCTCTGGTAGTCGCCCTGACTACGGTCATCTGTTCCTCAACGGTCCTCTCTTCATTCTCATCAGGATCCTCCATGAGATCCTCCTCAGCCATAATCCTTTCCGGAATAACATCCTCAACCGCAGCATTCTCTATCTGAACCTCATCCGGTCCCTCATTAGGGTACTCCATCGGATTCACAATTTGATCTCCAACTTGTAATAAAACATCCTCATGCTGATGCTCCTGAACCTCAAGGTTTGGTGCCCCGCTGCCCTATACGAGAATAAACTATGTTACTATCACGATACCTATAAGGGTTCCCATAAGGGTTTTAACTGTCAGTGCTACGTTAGGTAGCCCGACTATGAACTTGGCAAGAGTTCTTATTATCTTAGTGAACTTATTATCTTAACGTCCCATCATCTCTGAGGTTTATAACGCTTAGCTCTGATACCATTTCTGTAACACCCCCAGATCCGGGGTCGGGGATCCGGGTTGTCACGGTCTTTCTTTCCACAATATCACTTCACTTAATTAATAATAATAACCTTATGCTGTGACCCCACACTAACACACACCACAACCCGTTATAGTCTCAGAGATGAAATTGAAATAAGTACAAGTCTTTGAATCCACCATTTAACAGTTATTACAACCCAAAATGATTACTTGATAAATTTACAGTTAATTGCCATTATCTGCCACAAGTTATAATTATACATAATTTGATTCTCAAAAGTAGATGGTCTGAACTACAATGGATCTACCTCTGCAGCTATAGCAGCTACAACATCATCGGGAAGACGCGGGAAGCTTCCCACGCGCTTGCGCTGGGTCTGCTGGAGTCTGGCCATCTCTCCTAACTGTTGTTGTGTGATGAAGAAATAAAGCAAGAGTGAGCCTTACAGCTCGCAAGATAATACATAGTGATAACAATAATATAAGTATCTAAATGGATACTTAATAGAATCTCTATCATATGCAAGATAATTACTTACTAGATATAAGTAAAAACAAGGAATGAAGTTACCAATACTTCACTACACTTATATCATTTATAAAGCTACTTGAACTACCACCGTTCAAAGTATTATAAGTTTTAAGAAAAACATCCCATAGATGAGACCACAAGTTAAGACTTGAATAGATTCAATCTTTGAAATATTATTGAATGAAAAAAAAAGTTATGAGATACTTTATTTAGTCCCGATATATATATATATATCCACATATATATCTCTTTAAACATTTCCTGGAACCTCTGTTATGTAAAGTATGAACAGAGTTTGAAACATCCAATAAATTTTGGAAAGGAAAAGAATTTTGGCATAAACCAGATATCTTGCTGATCAGGCAAAGATACCAATAAGTAACCTTTTCTACTAGTAGATGGATGAATCCCCCACCGGTCATCACCCTGGCCTCATAAGGACCTTGTGCTGGACCGCCACCCGGCCTCTTACGCGTTGATGGACTGCCACCCAGCCACTTACACAATAATAGACCGTACCCCGGCCTGTCGCTTATGCCGACTCAATTAGATGGGCTTACTTCCCGAACATTGGGCAAGTAATCAATTCATTTACCAAAACTGCAACCTCGTTGCGAATATAAAATACACCACAGAGCCGGATTCCCTAGGTTTTGAGCGAGTATTTAAATCCCCTTAAAAAAGGAAGATCTTAAATATAAAAAAAAAGTTTTGGGATCCGCTCTAACTTTAAAAATCATTTTGAAGACTCGAAAACACTTTATAGAGTGTTTGGAGTAAAGCTGATTCAATGAAGTAAATCAGTCCCCAGAATATTTAGAAAATGACTGAATATTATTATTTAAATAATATTCCCATAAAGAATAATCTTTAAAAAAATAATTGAAGTAGAAGTATTAAACTTATACTTGAAACGGGTATTACATAACCAAAGATACACTTATATGAAAGTATTATCTTTATTTGAATAATCGAAAATAAGTTTGATTATTTACACCTTATTCTTTAATAAAATGAAGAATATATTTCAGTAATAAGCGGAGTCATAATACCTCGAATGAATATTATAAATAATATTCATTAAATAAAATAAAGGAGTCATACATCCTCAAATGAATATTCAAATAATATTCAATTAACAAAATAAAAGGAGTCATAAGCCCTCGAATGAATATTCAAGATAATATTCATTAATAAGATAAAGGAGTCATAAGTCCTCGGATGAATATTCAAGATAATATTCATTAATAAAATAAAGTTAAAGTTATCGAATAAACCTTATTCGATTAATAGTTTGGAAAACTATAACCATATATATATATATAAATATATATATATATATATCCATATCCATATATACAAAAATCTACTCGGGATCCTCGACTCCCGGTTTTGGAAAATATTTTCACCTTTGGGTCCCTATACTAAGGGTATATGCAAATTACCGCTATCCTCTAGCATAGGTATTATCAACTGAATCAACAGATATATATGGAAAGAATACGAAACAGGCATGCATATATATATACCATAGCAGCATGCTTCAATATATTGCAACATTTGCTAATTAACCAACATGCATCTATCGCAAGATAATGCAAATACATATATACATCACAACAACAGTGTAACGGATAGAATACTTGCCTGAGCGACTTGGGGTGATAAAAGGCTCGGGACGAGTCTGGTAACCTATAAACAACAAGTAAGTTGGAATTAAACCAAAATCACTTGTAAATCTATACTTTAACTAACTTAGACTCTAACGCTTGTTTTGCGCTCACTGATTCGCTTAAGTCACTCGGGTACCCTCGGCTCCACCATTTTTAATAATTTAACCTTTACGAGTTTTAAAGCAATTCCTTCGCGAGTGTCTTACCAACTGCCTAACACACTTACCATAAATGTTTCATACATTAATTAACCCTTTTTGGTCTTTAACCTATGTTTCAAAGTAAGGCGAGGGGAAAAGTTTCGTTCGCGAAACGCCGTTACTTGAAACGGTCGTTTCTCCTAAACCGTGCATCGGAATCGAACGAACTACATATCAAAACGAAGCTCGTAACATGAGCTATCTAAAAATGGCAGTGGTCATAAACTAGCAGGGGGTTCTCGGGTCCTAATGCTATGCACAAAAACAGTCCAAAGAAAATCGGACGTTATGACGGCTATGTTTACGCGATTTCCAATATTTTAAACCATTCAAAACCATTCCAAATCAACCTCAAATCCAACATACAACCAACATCCATCCTTATCACATCATAACAACCCCAACCAATTCAATTTAATCATTCATACTTATGCCTAAGCTTAACTTTAACAATTCTTAAGTTCTTTTAATCAAAACAACAACATTTACCATTCCATTTCACTACCATTTCAATTCCCAAACTCTAATCATAACAACAAGCTACAATATCATCCTACTAATCAAAATCATCTTATAATACATAGGAATCTAGGGTGTGGAGATGGTATACCTTCCTTGAAGTGGTGGGAGGAGCTAGGAAGCCTTAAGAAGCTTTGAGAAGTCTTAGGAATGCTTGGATCTTCAAGGAAAACAAGAAAAACTTCAAGTTAAAAACTTGAAAACACTATTCATAGTCTTCTTCTTTGATTAAATGGAGAAGATGGAGAAGGAATTGATGGCTTAAACTCATGATATAGCCCTAACTAAGCATGAAGATGATTAGGGAATTAACTCACCAATTTAGGAAGCTTGGATCTTTGATTTTGAATTTCTTGCTCTTTTGAATAGTAAAAAGCCAAGAGCAAAGATGAACCATGCCTTGGTTGCTTTTTGATTTTGATGAAAAATGATTTTGCTTGGCTTGGTTGGCTTGTTTTTGTGTTTGATTTAGTAAATTACCTAGTTGCCCTTGATTTTGTGTGGTTAAAAAGTCACCACATCTCCTTCCTTTTTTGTCATGCCTATGTCACCTTGCACATGTCATAATGCTCCCACTTGTCCACACCTTGTGGTTTGATGATGTCACAGTCACTGGCTTCTTGTACAAGCTTGTCTCTTGGTCACTTATTTGTTTTACGGTTCGCTTATCTTTCGTTCTCGTTTATCGTTTGAGGGATCATACCCGAGATCTTATTACTTAGGTTCCCTTAACCTTTCTCAATATATTGTATTCCTTCTATGATCCTCTCTTATAATCCTTTAATTTAAATCCTTTTTATCCTGTTACCTTATACTCAATTCTCTCCGTATCTTGTGGATTTCCGGGAAAAATCAAAGTGTTCGGAATTGGATTCTGACGATCTTTACATACACTTATATACCACATAGAGTACTAATAATATCCCATAAGATTAATAACAGAACCCCTACATAGTGTGGCATGAAAAGTTTTCTCGTTCAGCAAAAACACTATTCATAAGGGTTTCAAAATTTCTCCAAAATTGGGGTTATTACACTTTTGGGACAGATGGCTGTAGCACTGTTGTACTTTTGACCAGATCAAACTATGTATTTCTCGCATTATGTATATATTTGTTTCCTTTTGGTTCAGTTCCTTAGTGACGAGATCACTGCTTTTATCATTATTATTACTGCACTTCTTATTAGAACTGTCATAATATAATAGAATTGCGAGATACATTCTCCCCATTATAGAACTGTGCAAGGCACAATGTTGTGTATGATTGTGACCTAACATGGAATTCCCCAAATATTTATCAGTATCATGCCGCCAAGAAAGATTGGAACTAGGGCGAACCCT
The DNA here is from genome assembly GCF_009905375.1 of Apium graveolens. Taxonomy (NCBI): domain Eukaryota; kingdom Viridiplantae; phylum Streptophyta; class Magnoliopsida; order Apiales; family Apiaceae; genus Apium; species Apium graveolens. Next base: position 213,549,944 of record NC_133655.1, read on the forward strand.
GGATCTGAGGACCAGGGAAGCGATAACCAGGATGATAGGAACCAGGAACACAGTGAAGAGGAAGATGAGGATTATGTGGAACAGGATGACTCCCTGTATCAAGATGAAGAGGAAACATATGATGTTGAGGGATTTGAGATAGAGGCTGAGGAAGGAGAAACTGAGGTTGAGCAACCAATACCAAACCCAGGCATGGATCCCATGGGCCAGTTCATGCAACTACTAAGGCAGAACTTGGAACGTCAACCCAACCCACCCCCTCAAGGAAATAACAATGCTGTGGCAAACTCTTTCAGGGCTTTTAAGTCCCTTAAGCCCCCTGAGTTCCACGGATCAGCCGACCCAGTTGAGGCAAGGGCATGGTTAAAGGAAATGGAGAAATCCTTTGAGATTTTGAGTACCGATGAGGCACAGAAGACTGTATTTGCTACCTACCTTCTGAAAGGAGAGGCCAACTACTGGTGGGAGGCCAAGAAAAACATGGAGACAGATGCTATCATAACCTGGGAGAGGTTCAATCAGTTATTTCTGGGAAAATATTTCCCGAGGTTTATGGAGAACCAGATGGAGCTCAAGTTCTTGGAGCTAAAGCAGAATAACTTATCTGTAGCAGAGTACGAAGCGAAATTTACTGAGTTATCAAGGTTTGTGCCAGAATTTGTAAGCACCAAGGAAAAGAAAGCTAGGAGATTTCAGCAGGGACTGAAACCGTGGATTCTGAATAGGGTGGCAATCCTTGAGCTTACGGATTATGCCACTCTGGTGCAAAAGGCAACAATTGTAGAAGCCGGAAGTGAACAGATGCAGAAGGAAAGAGAGAAGAAGGGAATAAAGAGGAAAAGTATGAGCATGGGTGGGGGTTCCGCAGGAAGGAGCTTCCCAACTAGATTTAATCGAGGAGCAGTGTCCCTACTGGGAAAGAACACTGGGTTTAAGCGGCCAATTAGCGTGAATGTGAGCCAGAGCGGCCAGAAGTCAAGAATGTCCTATTCCAACCAGTCTTGACCCCCATTGCCAGCCTGTAACACTTGTGGAAGGATGCACACTGGGGAGTGTAAAGGAAAGCCAGTAACCTGCTTTAAGTACGGTCGAGAAGGTCACTATTCAACTAAGTGCCCTTCATCAACCCCTGCCATCATTCCAACCACCACTTGTCATCAGTGTGGACGCCCGGGTCATTGGAAGAGGGAATGCCCAATGAACAAACCAGCAGCTTCAGGAGCCAGCAGGGCTGCCTCCGATAAGCCACCTACTGCGAGGACTTTCAACATGACAGTCCAGGATGCTATGAAAGACTCAGATGTGATAGCAGGTACCCTTTCTTTAAATTCAGTCAGTGCAAACGTTTTATTTGATTCGGGAGCAACTAAATCTTTTATATCAAAGGACCTTGCGCGTAAGTTAAGACTTAAGGCTGAACCCTTGGTAGAACCCTTGCAAGTATAAATAGTCAATCATGAAATTATTCCTGTTAACCAGATTCACCCCGCCTGTGAGTTAGGCATAGGGGAGCAATCTTTTAGTGTTGATCCGATTCCTTTTAAATTAGGGGAGTTTGATGTAATTTTGGGAATGGACTGGCTATCTAGAAATGATGCTCAGATAGACTGTAAGGGGAAGAAAGTTAAGTTAAATATCCCAGGAAAGAAAGAAGTTATATTTAGAGGAAAGAGGCAGACGCAGAAATTTTTGACTATGGCCCAGGCCAGAAGGATGCTACAAAAAGGAAATGAGGCTTACCTAGCCTATGTGGTGGACACGCAAAAGGAGGTGCCCAACTTACAAGATATTCCAGTAGTCAACGAATTTGAAGACGTATTCCCACAAGACCTTCCGGGATTACCAGCTGATAGATTGATTGAATTTGCTATTTAGTTGGCCCCAGGGACGGCGCCAGTTTCAAAAGCACCTTACCGGTTAGCCCCATTAGAAATGAAGGAATTAGCTACCCAATTGCAGGAACTTTTGGATAAGGGTATGATAGACCCAGTGTGTCTCCGTGGGGAGCACCAGTGTTATTTGTTAAGAAGAAGGATGGGAGCATGAGGCTGTGCATCGACTATCGAGAGTTGAACAAGCTAACCATAAAGAACAGGTACCCGTTACCTAGAATAGACGATCTGTTCGACCAGCTAAAGGATGCTGTTTATTTTTCCAAGATTGACTTGAGAACTGGATATCACCAACTAAAGATTAAACCCGAAGATATTTCCAAGACAGTGTTCCGTACCAGGTATGGGCACTATGAGTTCTTGGTAATGTCCTTTGGATTAACCAATGCCCCAGCGACTTTCATGGATTTAATGAACAGAGTATTTAAGAAGTACTTGGACAAGTGTGTGATAGTTTTTATCGATGATATTTTAATCTACTCAAGGATTTAATGAACAGAGTATTTAAGAAGTACTTGGACAAGTGTGTGATAGTTTTTATCGATGATATTTTAATCTACTCAAGGACTGAGGCAGATCATGTAGAGCATCTGAGGATAGCTCTAGGAATACTCAGAGAGGATCAGTTATTTGCCAAATTCTCGAAGTGTGAATTCTGGCGGAATGAAGTACAGTTTTTAGGACATGTGATCAATAAAGAAGGAGTATTGGTCGACCCCTCCAAGATAGAGGCGGTCTCAAATTGGGAAAGGCCAACCACACCCACAGAGGTAAGGAGTTTCATAGGATTGGCCGGCTACTATCGTAGATTTGTACAGGACTTTGCGAAGGTCGCAGCCCCTTTGACACGACTTACTCGTAAGACAGAGAAGTTTGAATGGACGGAGAAATGCGAGAACAGTTTTCAGGAATTAAAGAAAAGGTTGGTAACGGCCCCGGTGTTGGCATTGCCAGACGGAAAAGGATATTTTGTGATATATAGTGATGCGTCGCACAAAGGATTAGGGTGTGTGCTTATGCAGTACGATAAAGTGATTGCATATGCATCGAGACAACTGAAGGAATACGAGATTAGATATCCTACTCATGACCTTGAGCTCGCAGCAATAGTTTTTGCCCTAAAAATTTAGAGGTACTACTTGTATGGAGAGAAGTGCGAGATTTTCACAGACCATAAGAGCCTCAAGTACATATTCACGCAGAAAGAGCTCAATATGCGCTAGAGGAGATGGTTAGAGCTAATCAAGGACTATGATTGTGAGATTCTCTATCATCCAGGGAAAGCCAATGTGGTGGCTGACGCCCTCAGTAGGAAGGAAAGGCTCAGAATGATAATGACTTCGGGGGAATTAATCAGGGATTTCGAAAGAATGGAAATAGAAGTAAAGGTAACCGGAACCGGAACTGAAAAGCTTTTTGAGATCTCAATGCAGCCAGAGTTATTGGAAAAGATCAGATTGTGCCAAGAGAAAATAATGAATGAAGGCAGAGAGTCAATGACTGGAGAAGAGATCCATACTGAGAAAGATGATAAAGGGATAATGAGGTACTCCTACCGGATTTGGGTTCCGAACGTTCAAGAGCTTAAAGATGAGATTTTGGATGAAAGCCATAGTTCAAGGTATTCCATTCACCCGGGAAGCACCAAGATGTATAGGGATTTGAAGGAATATTACTGGTGGCCCAACATGAAGAGGGACGTAGCAGAATGGGTAAGCAAATGTTTGACTTGCCAAAGAGTAAAGGCAGAGCACCAGAGACCCAGTGGACTTTTACGACCCCTGGAGATTCCCGAATGGAAATGGGAACAGATAGCCATGGATTTTGTTGTCGGTTTACCAAGGACGAAAGCCAACCATGATGCCATATGGGTGATTATAGACCGACTGACAAAGTCAGCTCATTTCATTCCTATCAATGAGAGATACACAGTCGATAGACTGGTGGACATTTTCCTTAAGGAAATAGTGACGCGACATGGAGTCCCAGCGTCCATTGTCTCAGACCGAGACCCCAGGTTCAACTCCAGATTTTGGAGGAGCTTTCAAGAATGTGCGGGGACCAAGTTAAATATGAGTACCCCGTACCATCCCCAGACGGATGGGCAGAGTGAAAGGACCATCCAGACACTACATGATATGTTGAGAGTCTGTGCAATAGACTTTAAAGGAAGTTGGGATGATCACTTGCCGTTGATCGAGTTTTCTTATAACAATAGCTTTCATGCTAGCATCGGAATGCCGCCTTATGAGGCCCTGTACGGAAGAAGGTGTCGATCTCCCTTATACTGGGATGAAGTAGGGGAACGGAAGATGCTCGGACCCGAAGTGGTCCAAAGGACCAAAGACATAGTGGATCTTATCAGAGGGCGGCTGGTGGCAGCCCAAGATAGACAGAAGAAATATGCAGACCTAGCCCGAAAGGACAAGGAGTATGGAGTAGGGGACTTAGTACTACTAAAAGTATCCCCTTGGAAGGGGTTAATGAGATTTGGAAAGAAAGGAAAACTAAGCCCAAGATACATTGGACCTTTTGAGATACTAAGACGGATTGGGAAGTTGGCTTACGAGCTAGCCTTACCCCCGAACCTACAACAAGTTCATAATATGTTCCATGTGTCAATGCTAAGGAAGTATCATCGGGATGCCAGACACATAGTGGAGTACGAGCATGTGGATATGCAACCAGATCTGACTTACATGGAGAAACCAATAAGGATTATAGATAAGAAGGAGCAGGTGCTTCGGAACAAAGTGATCAAGCTAGTCAGAGTACTATGGAAAAATCATAATGTGGAAGAATCAACTTGGGAACTAGAGAGCGCAATGCTAGAAAAGTACCCCCATTTGTTTTCTATTTGATTCCGGGACGGAATCCTTTTAAGGAGGGGAGACTGTAATAACCCCAAAATTTTGAACTTTTTGTAACCCTTATGAATAGTGTTTTTGCTGATATTTCTGAACAAGAAAACTTTTCATGCCACACTATGTAGGGTTTCTTTTATGGATATTCTGAGATTTTATTGGTACTCTATATGATATATAAGTGTATGTAAAGATCGTCAGAATCCAAATTTGAACCTTTTGATTTTTCCCGAAAATCCACCAGATATCGAAAGAATTGAGTATAAGGTAACAGGATAAAAAGGATTTAAATTCAAGGATTTTAATAGAGGATCATAAAAAAAGGAATATAATGTATTGAGAAAAGTTAAGGGAACCTAAGTATTAAGATCCTGGGTATGATCCCTCAAACGATAAACGAAAATGAAAGTTAAGTGAACCGTATAACAGATCAGCGGTCATTAGCCAGGTAATTAGAAGCTAATCAAAGAGATTAGAGGGGATGATGTCATCCAACCAATGAGAAGAGGACAAAGGAGGGAGGGTGACATCACATGATGACATAAGTATGACATAAGGGAAGGAATTGTTGGATGATTGTGAACCACACAATAATTACCATGGTAAAAAGGTAAGAAATCAAAATAAAACAAATCAAAAAATCAACCAACCAAAACAAATCAAAGCAAAACACAAAATCATTTCTTTCTTCATCCAAGGAGCTCTCGGCTTTTCCTTTTTCTTCAAAGCAAGAATTTCAAAAATCAAGTTCCAAGCTTCCTTAATTGGTAAGATAATTATCTAGTACTCCTTATGCATAGATATAGTTATCCTATAAGTTTAAGCCTCCAAATCATTCACAATCTTCTCCAAGAAATCAATGAAGAAGATAATGAATAGTGATTTCAAGATTTTTAACTTGAATTTTCTTGTTTTTCCTTTAAGATCCAAGCATCCCTAAGACATCTCAAGGCTTCTTAAGGCTTCCTAGCTACTCCAATCACTTCAAGGAAGGTATAACATCTCCAAACCCTAGCTTTACTTTTTATATTAGGATGATTTTGATTGTTATGGTAAAAGAGTAGCTTGATGCTTGTAGGTTTAGAGTTTGGGGTGGAGTTGTAGTGAATTGAATGTTGAATCTTGTTGATTAGTAAAGGACTTAAGTATAGTTTTAAATTCAAGTTTAAGAATAAGTAAAAATTGTTAATGTTGAGTTGTTGGGACTGTTATGATGTAGTATGGATGGATTTTTGATTGGGTTGTGAATTGGGGTTGATTGGTGGTTGATTTGGAATGGTATAAATTTGGGAAATCGCGTAAACATAGCCGTCGTAATGTCCGATTTACTTTAGACTGCTTTTGTTCATAACATTAGTACCCGAGAACTCCCTGCTAGGTTTTGACCATTGCCATGTTTAGATATTTCATGTTACGAGCTTCGTTTTGATATGTGATTCGTTTGATTCCGATGTACGGTTTAGGAGAAACGGCCGTTTTAAGTAACAATGTTTCGCGAACGAACCATTACCCCTCACCTTACTTTGAAACATAGGTTAAAGACCTTAAAGGACTAATTGGAGTATGAAACATTTATGTAAAGTGTAATAGGCAGTTGGTAAGACACTCACGAAAGAATCGCCTTAAAACTCGTAATGATTAATTTATTAAAAATGGTGGAGCCGAGGGTACTCGAGCGACTTAAGAGAATCAGTAAGCGCGAAGCGAGCGTTAGAGTCTAATTTGGTTAAAGTATAGATTTACAAGTGACTTTGGTTTAATTCCAACTTACATGTTGTTTATAGGTTACCAGACTCGTCCCGAGCCATTTGTAACCCCCAGTCGCTCAAGCAAGTTTTCTACCCGTATAACTATTGTTGTGATATATATGTGTATATGCATGATCTTGTGATAAATGCATATTTGATTATTAGCAAATTCTTGCGATCTATTGTAGCATGTGATATGGTATATATGCATGCTTATTTCGTATTCTTGATTTATATATCTGTTGGTTCAAGTGCTTATTAGTCGCATAATACCTATGCTAGAGATAAGCGGTATTTGAGTTTACCCTTAGTATAGGGGATCAAAAGGTGAACTTTTTCTAAAACCGGGAGGCGAGGCTCCCGAGTATTATATATATATATATATATATATATATATATGAATAGTTTTAAAACTATTAATCGAATAAGGTTTATTCGATAACTTTATATTATTTAATGAATATTACTGGAATATTCATTCGAGGACTTATGACTCACTTTATATTATTTAATGAATATTACTTGAATATTAATTCGAGGACAGATGACTCCACTTATATTATTTAATTGAATATTATTTGAATATTCATATGAGGACCTATGACTCCGATTATTTTCTGAAATGTATTCTTTATTTTACTAGAGAATAAGGTGTCGATAATCAAACTTATTTTTCTGATTATTCAAATAAAGATAGTACTTTCGTATAAGTATATCTTTGGTTATTTAATACTCATTTCAAGTATAAGTTTTACAACTTCTACTTCAATTATTTGTATAAAGATTATTCTTTATGGGAATATTATTTAAATAATAATATTCAGATATTTTCTAATATATTGGGACTGATTTACTTTATTAAATCAGCATTATTCCAAACACTCTTTAAAGTGTTTTCGAGTCTTTAAAATAATTTTTAAAAGTTAGAGCGGATCCCAAAACTCATTTTTATATATTTAAGATCTTCCTTTTTAAAGGGGATTTAAATACTCGCTCAAAACCAGAGGGATCAGGCTCTGTGGTGTATTTTATATTCGCAACAAGGTTGCGGTTTTGGTAAATGAATTGATTACTTACCCAACATTCGGGAAGTAAGTCCATCTATCGAGTCGGCATAAGAAACATGGGCTCAGTGGGCATCCATGATTGTGTAAGTGGCTCAGTGGGAGTCCATCAAATGCGTAAGTGGCTGAGTGGCAGTCCAGCATAAGGTCCTATTGCGACCAGGGTGATGACCAGTGGGGAATTCGTCCATCTACTAGTAGAAAAGGTTACTTATTGGTATCTTTGCCTGATCAGCAAGATATCGGGTTTATGCCACAATTCTTTTTCCTTCCAAAAATTTATTGGATGTTACAAACTCTGTTCATACCTTACATGACAGAGGTTTCCAGGAACTGTATAAAGAAGGTATATATGTGGATATATATATCGGAACTTAATGAAGTATATCATAGCGTCATTTCCTTCAATAATACTGCAAAGATTTAATCTATTCAAATCTTGGCTCATAGTCTCATCTATGTGATGAACTGTTGAAAGCTCATTATACTTTGAATAGTGGTAGTTCAAGTAGCTTTATAAATGATATAAGTATAGTGAAGTATTTGGTAACTTCATCCTTTGTTTTTGCTTATATCCAGTAAGTAATTATCTTACACTTGATAAATGATTCTAGTAATTTATCCATTTAGATACTTGCATTATTGTTTACACTATATATTATCTTGCGAGCTGTAATGCTCACTCTTGCTTTATTTCTTCATCACACAACAACAGTTAGGAAAGATGGCCAGACTCAAGCAGACCCAGCGCAAGAGCGTGGGAAGCGCCCCGCGCCTTCCCGTTGAGATCATAGCTGCTATAGCTGCAGAGGTAGATCTATCTGTAGATCAGACCTTCTACTTTTGGGAATCAATTATGTATAATTATAACTTGTGGCAGATAATGGCAATTATTGTAAACTTATCAAGTAATCATTTTGGGTTGTAATAACTTTTAAATTGTGGATTCAAAGACTTGTATCTATTTCAATTTCATCTCTGAGACTATAACGGGTTGTGGTGTGTGTTAGTGTGGGGTCACAGCATAAGGTTAACTATTATTTAATTAAGTGAAGTGATATTGTGGAAAGAAAGACCGTGACGACCCGGATCCCTGACCCCAAATCTGGGGGTGTTACATGCATGCTATGGTCTTTGTTATAAAAATGCTAGATGAATTATTCCATGATGATAAGTGATTATATTCATTAGATATCAAGTGATTATTTTGGGTTTATGGTTCGAATTTTTGCTTAAAACTCGAAGAGGTGATATTACCAATATAGTTGTTCTTTTAACCTCTTGATAATTGATTTTTGTGAGTTGCATGACATGATTCCTTTGATAAAATGCTAGTTTAGGTTATATATTATGAAATTGCTTAAGCTCAGTAGGTGTCATGAAGTTACCATGCATGTTTACTTCGAACTTTTCCCTAAAAAATGCTAAGTGATGGCTCGACTTGTGATGTGTTACTTTGCTTGTCTTTATATTTTGTTTTCATGCTTAAGGAATTGTAAATGAACCTTATGTGTTGATAATCAGTAGGTGTAAGTGTATGTTAAGACTTGCCTTGGTTGGTTGTTGATTGTTTTTGGAGTAATGTAGGGAGTTAAGGTGGAAGAAGTCACTTGGTCATAGCTGGGCATATTTTTGTACTAGAAGTTTAGGTCATTTTAGGTGAGTTTTAGCAAGTCCTTGGTAGGCCTGAGCTCAAGGGAGTTGTGACTTTGTTCATACTTGAATCCAGTAGCTTTAGATTGAATAAAAACTTGCATTTGGTTAGGTGCACACACACAAACCCGAGAGCAGCTCAGAACGGGGCAGATTTGAGTAAACTTGACTTTTGATTGATTATCATCATGTCATAGGTTAGGCCTTCATGGGGCCTTGGTCTAAATAGAGATAATGAAGTATTATGAAGCTTAACAAGACATTAAAACCAGTAATTGAATTGGATAAATGAGCTTTAAGTTGATCAAATCAAGGCAGTGTGGTAATCAGGGGAGGCAGTTTTGTGTCAACTTCCACTTAAGGCATAGGGAGGCCTGAGTGAGGCCTTTGAGTCATTACAACTTTAAGAGTCAGTTTAGAGTCTTAATAACCTTTGAGAGTTGGTTTGGAGTGAAGTCCCAAGGTGGAGATACCTTATTTCCACCAAAACACCCGAGAGTCACCATTAGAGTTGCCTTCGAAAACTTAGAGAAGTGCATTGCATTTGTGTGTCTTTTAAGTGAGGCCTTGATGTCAAACCAATTTATGAAGTTAGCTTAAATTCATAAGAATTCATAGGAGTCAGAATATAACAAATTCCCAAGGTAGAGCTTCATATATATGCCAAGGCACAGAATTGGTGCCAAGGTGTACATTCAGGTAAGTTAAGTAGTGTGCATTGTAATTGTGAGTCATTTGAATTGAGGCACAAGTGTGCCTTACTAAACCTTGGCTGAGTTGAGGTCTATAAAGGAGGATTAGGAGTATTAGTCTTGATAATTATATGTTATATGGTAAATTGCTAAAGTGACTAAGGTAGAAAAATCTAAATGTGCTATTCATAATAGATTCAAGTAGGAGGCCAAGAAAGAAGCCCATAGACGATTCCATTCAAGTACTCAGTAAGCGTAGTCCAGGAAAGTGAACTCTCAACTTACCTCTATAATTCTGTTCCTGTGATTAATTATCCTGTGAATGCATGACTACAGTTTCAATAAATTAATTAGTCCCTGACATCACCAAATGATTAGATCTTGAATTTAGTTAATCGCTTTCATACTTGAATTGAACCCTTTTCATCATATATTACCTCATACCCATGTGAATACCCTAAAATAGTTCCTTAATATATCAAGTGAATCCTAAAACCCTCATAAATTAGAATCATTTCTTTTGGAAACCCAAACACTAATAACATCCCATCATTTGAACTTTGACAATACCAACCCTTGTTATCTTGTCCTTGATCAAGAACCCTTTGAAATTAAAATGAATTGATTAAAAGGAACTGGATGGTATGTTCTGGTAAGACTAAGGCGCCCGTCACTGTTAAAACCTCAGTAGCAGGGAGCCTGATGGTTTTATATGGCCAAAGTGTGCCGAGGATCCTCAATAGTTGTGAATCACTTGTTATGTGGTGCGGAGCTTTGATGTGGGCTGATCACCCCTCATCGCTCATAGCGCCGTGAGATTTCCAATTTCATTCACTTATTAAAAACTTGATCTTTTATTTGAGATTTCTTATTGTTAATTATCTTCTGTTATCATTTTATTGAGTATATGATGCATTGTTATTCACTCTTATTCACTTGCTGAGCGTTTTGCTCATTAATATTGTTATTGATGTTATCCCTTCAGTGAAACCCGAAGATGGTTCGTTTCAAGCAAACCGCGCGTAAGACTTCTGGGGACTCGGGGTATGCCTACCGTCAGATGTTGGAGCAGGTAGGGAACTAGTAGTTCCCTAAGGGTTATAAACTTTGGGTTTAAAATTTGGTAGTAATTTGACTTAAGATATTTTTGGTCTGTAATAATAAAGATGTTAGATATTGTTCAAACTCATTCCTGTGTATTCGGGGATTGTGGTTAAGGGTTGGTAGCTTTAATATTCTATCTTTTGTAGTACTTTATTGTTTAATTAATATTATGCATATTCCTGCTAGTTAGTAGTGTGGGTCCGTCATACTAGAAATTGAAAATCAAAATATACGAATTAAAATATGAAATTGATGGTAAAAACAGAAAGAACATATCAAAACCTTCGATTTGAGTATTTGAATCACTTGATTTGGTGCAGAGAATCGATCAAAATCACCGGTTAATCTTCGACCCGATTCTGACAAACCCGACCCGATTTCAGAGAATTTTGATAATTTTTCTGTTTTTTTAATAATAATTAATTAAAAATTAGGTTATTTATAGTAGGTAAAATAATACCCATAATTAAAATTAAGGCCCTAATTATACATCTTTTAAAATTAATTGGCCCCTAATTTTATAATTTTTTAGTATTAAATTTTAATTTTTAAATAATTAATATATACAATATATATGCTAAAAATTCCCAAAAATTGTGAATAATTCAAAAATGAAAAGAATTAGTATAAATAAAAGTCTTATAATTTTATAAAAGTAAAAATGTGATTTTTTGTGGGGTTTTTAACACCCAATGGGGCCCGAAAAAGTCATTTTTCGTAAAATGGGAAAATTTATAAAATATCTAGATGTTCAGAATAATGCGATGGTACAAGCCATTCTAAGAAAAATAAGGCCAATTATTTTATTTGAAATATCAGCTATTAAAACATAGTTCGGGTCATATAACTTTTGATACGAAGGCTTTAAATACGAAATAAAATATCTGAAAAATACCCTGAAAATACCCGGACAATACAGAATACACATAGCACGTAACACTTAGGGTTTTACAACTAATTACACATATATGACATAATAAGACACATAACTTATCATTAATAAAATATATACAAGCGTAATTTCCCAGTCGTTACACCTAACCCTTTTGGCATGTGTTCTTGGTTAAGAGCTTATTTCAATAGTTACACCCTTTGGGGAGGATGCAACTAGCAATGAGCTTGAATCCTTATTAAGCACTACAGTTTTCAGGAAACTGCGGTGTGGCTAGGCTGGATTACACACACCTCACTTTCCTTATTCTTAGGGCTTCTTTGATTTTCACCATGTCCCTCACCAGGCTCACTTCCCTTCACATTCCCCTCTTGGCTTTTAGTAGATTTTAAAATTAGTTTCTTTTGAGAGAAACTAGAGTGGGTTTTCTTTGACTTGGATTTGGAAATTTTTGATTTTGTGGCTTGGGTAGGCACCTGTTGGGGCAAACTCACAGATGCCATAGCCACAGTTTTCTGCAAAGAAACTTATGGTAGAGAAGTAGCAGGGATAGAAGTGTTTACTTCACTTACCTGAGGCTGCTCCATAATGGGCATGTAGATTAGGGGAACCTCTTTATGGTGATTAGCCATGTTAAGATCATCAATAATTCTTCTCTCTTGGACCCAACAATCTAACTTGTTTGTTAGGTTCATAATTGAGATATCCTCGGAAACAAATTTAGTTATCATCATAAAGAATCTAGCATAATAAATATTCTTAGGTTGTTATTTCCTAACAATATAACAAGAATTACAGAAGGGGGGGTTGAATGTAATTCTGGCTTCTTTTTGAGATTTTAAAATTAGTTCTAACTTAATACATATAACAGTGTTTGATTTGATATAGTGCGGAATAGAAAGATAATTGAAATCAAAACACTAAATAATAGAATACAAGTTTTAAAACTTTTTGGTGGATTTGAATGTATCCACCAGAGATATGTATATATATCAGTTCGAGAACTCTGTGAAGCTTTGAATAGCTCACAGCTGCTTTACAAGTTGAATAAACAAACTACAGAGAAATTCTTACAGAAGACAGCTTGATATGTTTCTCTGGAAAATGTATTTACTTAGTTAATTGTTTTACTTGCTACACTTAGTTTATATATCACCAAGTTTACTTGACAGTAAGACAAGATAATAAAACAAAATATATCTAGTCTAACTACATGCTGCTTCACTACTCTATTCCAGCATCTTTGAATATCTTCACAATTGCATGGAAATGGTAATGCTTCTTTGTTCTCAAAATCCTGCTTAACCTGCTGCCACATTCCTTTTAAAAACACCCAACGCATGTGACTGTGTTGTCACTATCAACAACTATTTTGAATTTGATCATCTGTCGGGACTATGTTTGTCATCCGTCAAGAGTCTTGATGATTATTCGTAGGGAGCTTTGTTGATCATCCATCGGGAGTCTTATAGTTCATCCGTCGAGAGCTACAAATTTCACTAAGTTAAATCTATTAAGGTGTTTTGTTTAACTTATCATCAAGTTCACGATATATTCCTAACAATCTCCCCCAATTTATGTCTACTGGAATTGTAGCCATAAATTAAGAGAAACTTGATGATAATAAAACACCCTAAAAATACATATTAAAAAGTAGTAGATAAAACTGATAAGTGCTACAAAATTTATTGAAAATTGAACAATGCAAAGTGTACAAAGAGTTCTCACAATCATTTTCAAGGTGCTCCTTTAGTCTGAGCAGATAATTCTATTTCATTAATTGTCTGGATTTCTTCCCAAGCTTCATGTTGTTTTCTTCTATTTGATTCTAGAGTTGTATGTGGAATTCAAGTTCATCAGCTTCAGATAGATCCAGCATTTCTTGCATTTCCAATAGAGTCTCATTGCTAGAGATACTCAATTGGTCATCCAGTCTGAAGAATCTTCTAACTCCCTTATTATCCATGAATTCCATCAGCAAATAAGGCCTCATATGTACTCTCTTTCCTGTAAAGGGAATTGTTAGAGTTCTTGGAAGTGCATTTTTTGTTTTATTACTCCTTAGATCTTCTATCTTCTTTAGAACCAGTTTCCTTGCAGTTACATTGAACCCAAAGTTTTTCTTGAAGGATGAGAAGACTTTTATCAGAACAAAATGGCTTTCCTGAAGGATCCTGTGAAGTGGCCATGTGATTTCTTTCCCTCCCTTCTACTTGAACACCAGCATTTCAGGAAGATGTCTGTGAGCATCAATCCCTCTTACTTCTTCCAATTCATCCAAGTAGAGGTTTATTTTAGGAAAGTCCTTGATGTCACAGATGTATAAGTGATCCTCCTTGTTGACTGTGGGTTGAGATTTGGTTAGGGTCTTGGATCTAAGAGTCACAGGCTTCACTTTCTTGGTTGCTCTAATCTTTGTCTTCTTTGGCTTGTTGAAGATAGGTAAGTTGAATTCAGGAATTGGCAAACTTTCCCAGTCTATTGACTCATCCTTGGGAATAATAGGCTCACCATGAAAGTTCTTTCTTGGATCCACCTTGAATTCCTCAGGCACCACTGAGGGCATGGATGTTTAATTTGATGTTGTAGACTTTTTGGGAATGTAGTCCTCCATTTCCTCATCATTAAAGTCCAATTTTCTTTTGGAGTGAAGCTTGTATCTGAACTTTCTTTTCTATGGAGGTTCATTTTGAATTTGTTGATCTTGAGCTTCAGTAATCACAGGTGGTTTTTCAGAAATCTCAGTTGTAGATTTGACAACTTGAAGTTTAGCCAAGATAGCAGCTTGCTCCTTCTTTTGTTTGAGCTTCTTAGCATCTAAAGCAACCTGCTTCTTTTCTTGCTTGATCCTTTCTTTTTCTTCCTTCTTAGCTTCTACAAACAGAGGGTGTCCAGCCACCACACATATCTCTTTTCCATTCATGTAAATTTTGGAAATTCTCTTCTTTTGAACTGAATCAGATGGATCTTTGTAAAATGCAATTGACCTTGCCAACAGCTTCTTTTCATCTGGCCTAGATGTCTCAAACATAAGATCCACAGGACTTTTTTCTGAGAGCTTTGAATAGTTCCTTTTAGGCTTCAAAATCAGATTAGCTTTTGGAGATTTGATGCATGAAGTGTGGCCTTTTTCCAAGTTGCCTATACTCATTTCATGCACTGAGATATGTTTGACTTGAGAATAGTGATGAAAAGTCTTGTCTGGTTTCTGTAGCTGACCAAATTTCTTCAGAATATATGCATCAATCTTCTTCCATTTTTCATCTAGTTCCTTCTCAACAGCTACAACATCAAGCATCTTGGGATTTGTCTTTGAATCAAGTTTAGCAGCTGCTATTTGCATCAGATCAATATTGTCCAATACTGGTGGCTTAGGCAGAGTAATTTCCGGAACAATTACTTGACTGATTTAAACATTAATCACATGCTCCCCCTCACTGTTTGGCTCTGCTTGATTGACTTGGATTGTTGATTCTTGTTCCCCCGTTTTGTTATCATCAAGTAGAGTGGAGGTAGAAGTTTGTGCAGCCACCAGCCTTTGCAGCAACTGAGTTTGTTGTGCTTGATGAAGATGAATAGATGTTAGAGAGGCTTCTACAACTTTCAGTCTAGTGTCCAAAGAGTCCACTTTGGTTGCAAGATTAGAATTTCTCCTCAACTGTCTGTTGATGTCAAGCATTGTTGTGTTTGGAAATGTAGCATCCAATCTTTCAGAGACATTCTTCTTGACTTGGTCAATCTCTGTCTTAATTGAAGTGACATCTTGGTTATTTTAAAGAGATTGGATTTGATGTAGTTGCAGAGAGTTGAGATGTGCCTGTAGAAGCTTCTTGGTGCTAGCATTGTTAGTGGCTTAAAGAGCATTGTGTTTCTGTTGGATGATGTGAAAAAGAGTTGTTTTGAAATGCTGCTCATCACAGTATTTAGAAAATACCCAAGGAGGAATGTTTGATCTAGAGCTAGGGCCTGCTTCTCCCCATATGTCCATGAACTCTTCACCATTATCACCATCATCTCCAAAGAAGTCTTCAGACTCACCAGTACCATAGTCAACATCATCACCATCTCTATGTGGCATGGCTGTGATGGCATCCTTTGCTCTTTGCATTGATTTAGTTGTATGTACCAAGTTAAGCATCTTTTCTGCATTTTCATTGCTCTGTCCAGCCAAAAGTTGATATGCTGGAATAGGATGAGTAAATGTCTCAGCATCCAAAGAGATGGAATCTATGACAACTTGAGCATGCTGAAGTAATTTTTCTCTGTCTGAATCATTGACATTCATTGACTCACTAACAATGATGTCCATCCTTATTTCTCATGTATTTGCATTTCTCTCATTTTCTCTATTTTCTTGCATCAAGGGCTCCCCTTGGCTCACCACCCTCACCTTCACCTTCTAAGGTGGAACTCCTTTCACTCTCTTTTGCCAGGCTGGAATAAATAGCCTGTATATGTTCACTCATTTCCTCTCCTTTTTCCTGGGAGTAACCCAGCCTCTCACTCATTTCACTCCCTTCCCTCAGTCCTAAGAGTGATTGTACAACTACTAACTCATCTATACTTGTAACAATTGTTGAATTTTCAGTGTGTGTAGAGTGTACCGACGGATGAGGAACTTCCATCGGGATAGTAGTTAGGATAGCCGACGGATGACTGCTGTTAGGCACATCCATCGGGATACAATCACTAACCGATGGATGAGCAATATCCATCGGAATAGAAGAAATGAATGAGTTTGGAGTAGAGACTATTGTAGAATCTGTGCAGATTGATGAATATTTGGGCACAGATATCTCAATAGATCCTGAAAGAATTGGCAAGTGAGCCAACAAATCATTTAAAAGATGATGCTCACTTGCACTAGATTTTGGCTTCCCCAACAAAGTTAAAGAAGGGGAATCAGGAATTGATGTGTTAATCATATCCACATCCAGAGAATTTGTGGGAGAGTTTGGTGTTTGAGGTGCTTCTATCACTAAAGATTTGGCTGTGACTCCACATTTATTGGAGCCACATCAAGTTGAATTTGAGATGGTACAGTGACTGAGTTTTAAGCTCCAGTTTGCACTGTGTGTGTTCCCTGTGCATCCCAAGGGTTTTAGATCTCTTCTTTCTGGCATAGGTTTGAGGTGAACTTGTGTCCCTTACCCTCTTGGCCTGTGCTCCTAGTTGGGAGCTTGTTTCAATAGCAACATCCTTTTGGGAGGATGAAACTAGAATTGTTCTAATTTCCTTATTAACTACTACAGTTTGTTGGGAAACTGTGGTGTGGCTAGGCTTGGGTACACTTTCCTCACAAACCTTATCCTTAGGGTTTCTATGATTTTCACCCTGTCCCTCACCCAACTCACTACCCTGCACACTCTCCTCTTTAGGTTTGGTAGATTTTGCAACTAGTTTCTTTTGAGAGAAACCAGAGGGGGCTTTCTTTGCTTTGGATTTTGAAGTTTTTGTTTTGGTAGCTTGGGTAGGCATCTGTTGGTTCATTGACACAGATGTCATTGCTACACTTAAAGGCAAAGAAATTTGTGAGGTTGGAATAGTGGACACAGTGGTGCTTAACTCACTTACCTGAGGGCCTTCCATGATTGGAAAGTAGAAGAGGGGCACCTCTTTGTGGTGACTTGCTCCGTTGAGATCTGCAATGATTCTTCTTTCTTGAACCCAACAATTTAGTTTGTTGGTTGGGTTCTCAATAGAAATATTTTTCATAAGATGGTTAGCAAGCATCATAAAGAATCTAGCATAATAGATACTTTTACCTCTCTTATTAAGTTCCTCTAACTTATAGCCTAATTCAAACATAACCATGTCACTTAAATTATGATAATTATCAGTAACTAGCATATAAAGCATGTTAAGCATGGCAGTATTGACAGAATCAAAATTGCTTATCTTACCTGAAAATACCTTGGTAACTACATCACACAGATAATTCCATTCTTTTCTAAGACCTAGCCTCCTAATCTCACTTAACTTAGAGGTAGGGAGTGCATAGCCAACAGCATTAAGCATGGTAACTAAATTAGCATATGTGTGTGGAACAGTAGTAGTGTTTTCAGGAATCTTAAAGCATGCTTGAATTATGTCACTATTAATGCAGAATTGCTTAACTTTGAGAGTGAAAGACATGGTTTTTTCTGTAGAATGGTACACAGCAGTTGTCCATATCTCCTCCACAACTTCACAGTAGATTGTGGGTGATTCCAGCATAGCATAACTAAGTTTGCAACCTTTCACAAAATCCATCATTTTGTTAAAATCTTCGGATAGTGGAATTTCCTTGTTCACAAGAGCTATGAAGTTGTTCTTTTCATAGATGAATTCAGACTGAGACATGATTTTAACTACTGGTTCCATTGTTAAAGTAAGGGAATTTGCAGAGAGAAAGAGAGTATTTGCTTTGGAGAAGAAGAGAGTTAGAGCAATTGATTTGAGATTGATAAAAGAAGAGAATGAAAATGAATTTTGTTTTTATACCATCTCAAAAATAAACTGTCAAAAGTAATAAAGTAAAATAAAGTAACCAATCAAAATAGCCCAAAATAACCGTTTAAAATAAATAAACTATCAAAATTATGTCAATTATTCATCGTGATATACTTACAGACTGTAAGTATATCCGATGGATAATGTTCAGAGTTCCAACGGCTAAGATTGAGACAATTCGAAGGATGAGAATAAAGCAATTATCTGTCGGGTATAAAATAATCCAGAAAAGTAATTGATTTTTTATTAAGATATACTATTCCGACGGATGATCAAACTCGATGGATAATGAGCATCCGTTGGGATGTAAATTTTGACTTAGCCAAAATTTCATCTAATACAGAAAAATCAATTGAGTTTCTGGATGCATTAGAACTTGCAAAAATATCTGAAATGATTTAGGAATAATTAAGCATACCTAACTCACTTACCAACCTAGAAAAGGTGTATTCATCAAGTGGCTTGGTAAAGATATTTGTAAGCTGCTTTTCACTTGGAACAAAATGAAGGTCCATAGTACCATTCATCACATGTTCCCTAATGAAGTGATACTTGATGTCTATGTGCTTTGTTCTTGAGTGATGTACTGGATTTTCAGTGATGGAAATTGTACTTTTGTTATCACATAAAATAGGAATTTTGTCCACTTGTACACCATAGTCCAATAATTAGTTTTCATCCACAAAATTTGTGCACAGCAACAACCAACAGCAATATATTCAGCTTCAGCTGTAGAAGTAGAAACTAAATTTTACTTTTTACTGAACCAGGACACAAGCTTGTTCCCTAGAAATTGACAGGTTCCAGTTGTACTTTTCCTATCAATTTTACAACCTGCATAATCTGTATTTGAATAACCAGTTAGATCAAAACCAGAATCTCTAGGGTACCAAATGCCAAGTTTTGGTGTTCCCTTGAGATATCTGAAAATTCTCTTAATAGCTACTAAGTGAGATTCTCTAGGATCGGCCTGAAATCTAGCACAAAGACAAGTAGAAAACATTATATCTGGCTTACTAGCTGTTAAGTATTAAAGTGAGCCAACCATGCCCCTATAGCTTGAAATATCCACAGACTTTTCAGTAGTGTTTAATTCAAGTTTAGTTGCAGTGGCCATGGGAGTTCTTACAGATGTGCAATCCATTAGATCAAACTTCTTTAAGAGATCATAAATATATTTGGTTTGACTAATGAATATTCCATCACTAACTTGCTTAACTTGTAAACCAAGAAAGTAAGTTAGCTCTCCCATCATGCTCATTTCATACTTACTTTGCATCAATTTGGCAAACTTTTTGCAAAGTTTTTCATCTGCAGAGCCAAATATAATATCATCTACATAAATTTGAACAAGTATACTGGAGCCATTAACATTTCTAAAGAATAAAGTTTTATCAACAGTACCTCTTGTGAAGTGATTTTCCAAAAGGAACTTTGATAAAGTGTCATAACAGGCTCTAGGTGCTTGCTTTAATCCATAAAGTGCTTTCAAAAGATAGTACACATATTCTGAAAAATTTGGATCTTCAAAACCAGGAGGCTGACTGACATAGACTTCCTCCTCCAAATCTCCATTCAGAAAGGCACTTTTGACATCCATTTGATAGACCTTGAAATTGGCATGGGTTGCATAGGCTAAGAAAATTCTGATGGCTTCAAGTCTTGCAATAGGAGAAAAAGTTTCATCAAAATCTATTCCTTCTTGTTGACTGTAGCCCTTAGCAACCAATCTAGCTTTGTTCCTGACCACTATGCCATTTTCATCCATCTTGTTTCTGAATACCCACTTGGTGGCAATTGGATTCTTTCCTTTAGGTTTGGGTACCAGCTTCCATACCTTGTTCCTTTCAAATTGGTTTAGCTCATCCTGCATAGCTAAAACCCAATCAGGATCCAACAAAGCTTCTACTACCTTCTTTGGTTCTTCCTTAGAAAGAAAGCTGCTATATAGACATTCTTCTTTAGTTGCTTTCCATGTTTGAACTCTAGAAGATACATCACCAATGATGAGCTCAAAAGGGTGATCTCTAGTCCAATTTCTTTGTTGAGGTAGATTAGCTCTAGATGAAGAGGCCTCATTATTGTCTTGATATGTGACTGAGTTTTGATTATGAGAAACTCCCCCTGAATTTGTGAATCTTTGATTTGAAAAAGGGATATTTTCTGTAGATGATATATTCTGACTTTCAGCTTCTCTCATTATTCCAATGGATGATTCACTTTGTATCTCGACGGATGAAGTTGATTGTCTCCCAACGGATGAGGCAGATTGTCTACTGACGGATGAAGAATTTTATAACTCGACAAATATTGAATTATGTGCTTCATTAGTTGTAGATTTTTCTGCATTATCATTAGCCGCTGTTTCTTAATCACTCTCATCATCACTGTCATCACTAACCATCCCGACATTATCAAACTTGAGGCTTTCATGGAAATCTCCATCTCGTAGTCCTTCAATCTTTTTATCATCAAACACAATATGTACTGATTCCATAACAATTTTGGTTCTTAGATTGTAGACTCTATATGCTTTTCCAACAACATATCCAACAAAGATTCCTTCATCTGCTTTAGCATCAAACTTTACATGTTGATCAGTTTGATTTCTTAAGATATAACATTTGCAGCCAAAGACATGAAGAAATTTAGAGTTGGCTTCCTATTCTTGAACAATTGGTAGGGTGTCATGCACTTTGCTTGATTAACCAAAGAGATATTCTGAGTGTAGCAGGTAGTATTCACAGCTTCATCCCAAAAATATGTTGGTAACTTTGATTCTTCAAGCATTGTCCTTGCAGCTTCAATAAGAGATATGTTCTTCCTTTCCACTACTCCATTTTGTTGTGGAGTTCTTGCTCTAGAAAATTCATGCATAATCCCATTCTCTTCATAAAATGATCTCATCACAGAATTCTTGAACTCAGTTCCATTGTCATTCCTGATTCTTCTTACTTTAAAGTCAGGATTATTATTGATTTGCCTTATGTGATTGATGATGATTTCACTAGCTTCATCTTTGGACTTTAGAAAATATGTCCAAGAGAACTTTGAGAAATCATCTACAATTACTAGGAAATATCTTTTTCTTGAGATAGACAACACATTGACTGGTCCAAATAAATCCATGTGCAACAGTTCTAAAGGTTCTTCAATTGTTGAATCAAGCTTCTTTAGGAATGATGCTTTAATCTGCTTTCCTTTCTGACAGGCATCACACAATCCATCCTTAGTAAACTCCACTTGAGGAATACCTCTAACCAATTCTTTCTTGACATACTCATTCATGGTCTTGAAGTTTAGATGGGACAGCTTCTTGTGCCATATCCAACTTTCATCTTGACTTGCTTTACTGAGAAGACAGGTGATAGATTCAGAATTTGATGAGTTGAAGTCATCTAGGTACACATTTCCTTTTCTGACTCCAGTGAGAACCACTTTGTTGCTCTTTATGTTTGTCACAACACATGCTTCTAAGTTAAAAGTAACTAAGTTGCCCTTATCACAAATTAGCTGATACTCAATAAATTATGCCTGAGACCATCCACAAGGGCAACCTCTTCAATGATGACACTTTCTTTTGAAATCAAGCCATATTCCACAGTATAACCCTTGTTGTCATCTCCAAAAGTAATACTTGGGCCAGCTCTTTCCTTGAACTCAGTGAGCAGGGTAGAATCTCCAGTCATGTTTCCTTGGGTCCTACCTTGTTAGCTTCCTTCTTTGGTTTCTTGGGTTTGATCTCATTTGACTTGGGAATTTCAGATTCATCCTTAGTCATTTGAGTTGAACCTTTGAAATCAGTCATTAAAACAGAATTATCATGCATATTTTGGTTTACATGAAAAGGCATGCTATTTGCAAAACATGTTATTCCGGTAAGGCATGCTAAATGGCATTTGAGGCATACTAAATGCAGCATAATAAAGATTAGGTGCAAATGGCATATTAGCAAATTTTGCATTCATATTCTGAGTAGACATAGCATTCATAGGCATGGTAGTCATGTTGGTAAAAGAAGAGGGTGCAGACATGGGAGTAGGCATAGCAAGTTTGTAATTAACAGACAAATGATTAACACTACCGCACTTAACACATATTTTCCTTGGTGCATATTTATCAGGTGTGTAGTTGTTATGTTTGTTAATTCCTACTTTCCCATTTCTATTATTTTTCTTTTTAGCTTATTTTTAACCTCAATCTTTTCTAATCTCTCATTCAATTGCTTGATAGACAGATGACCAACATTAACTTTTTTTTTCTTTTCTGACTTGACTTGATTCTCCTGGAATAAAGTTTTTAGAAACTGATCCATATTTCTCATTCAACTTAGAAAGCTTAGCTTTGCTAACTCGTTTACTCACAGCAGACGGATATGGCTCCTTGTCTCTCGACGTATAATCCTTTTGATTATCCGACGAATGATTTTCATCATCCGTCGAGTCCACATCTGTCAACAATCTTTCAACCGAATTGGACTCAAGCTTCTCTTTACTCTTCTTCCAGGCTGCATCACAAAAGGACAATACCTTGAACTTTAGTGATTTGAGCATGAACATTTCTAGATGATTTCCATGCCTTAATCACTTCATGTTCTCGTTCAAGCTGCTTCTTTAAAATCTCTTCTTTCTTCAAGGACTTAGTTGATTCATCCTTAGCAATCTTACACTCAATTCTCAATTTCTCAAATTCAATAAACTGAGACTCTAACACATTATTCCTCTCACTTAAAAATAAATTGTTTTCTTTAATTTTAGCATTTTCCTTGGTGAGGGACTTAAATATAACACGCAGGTGATATAAGTCTGTGGACATGTCATTTATTGCATCATTACACTCAGCTTTAGATAAATGTGCTAGGTTAGTAGTGATTACCTGATTGCTTGAAGAACTTGTTTCTGTTTCATCAGATTTAGCCATTAGGGCTAGATTGACATAGCTTGTTTCTTCATCTTCATCCAATCCATCTGCAGCCCAGTCATTCTCCTGTGTGATGAAAGCCCTTTCCTTTTGTTTGAGCAACTCAAAGTATTTCTGTTTATAATGAACAGGCTCAAACTTCTTTTTGCTGGAATCAGACTTTCTACATTCACTGGCAAAATGACCCGCCAAGCCACATTTGAAACACTTAAATTTTGACTTATCAACCATGTTTCTATTTGGCTTGGCTGCTCCAAAATTCTTCTTGAATTTGAGCTTGGCAAACCTCCTAGATAAGAATGCTAGATGTTCATCAATATCATCCATTTCATCATGGCTCAACTGATCTTCATTTTCAGCTACCATCCCTTTACCCTTGCTTTCACAGACCTTTGAAGTAGGCTCTACAACTTCTACCTTCATCTCTTTCTCCTTCTATAACTCAGCACCCAGAGCTATGGACCCTCCTTTCTTCCTTTCTTTATCCATCCTTTCATCTTGCTCTATTTCAAGCTCATAGTTTTCAGGATGCCATACAGTCTCTCTAAGGTAAACTCCTTGTAATCCTGTGAATTTCTCAATGAGACTGTCATTGGCTTCCACTCTTTTGGGAGAGATCTAAGGAACTTGAGGTTAGAGTCTTTTATTTGATAGACTCTTCCATGCATCTTCAGAGCATTTAGTAGTTTTTGAAATCTACTAAATATATCAGTGAGTGACTCATTGTCTTCATAGTGGAAATGCTCATATTGCTGAATCAGGAGCTACATCTTGTTCTCCCTTACTTGCTCGGTACCATCACAAATAATCTCTATTGTGTCCCAAACCCCGCTGGTTGTTTTACAGTTAATGATGTTATCAAACATACAACCATCAACTCCATTGAACAATATGTTCATGGCCTTCTTATCCTTCCTGACTTGCTCAATATCATGGTCTGACCATTCATGCCTAGGTTTTGGAATAGATGGCTCATTGCCAGTTGCAGCTCTCATTGGTACATAAGGATCTCTCTCTATGCAGTCCACATAGGCCTCATCTTGGGAAAGAAGATGTAAGTGCATCTTCACCTTCCAGTGGTGATAATTATCTTTATCCAGAAATGGAATTTTAACTCCAACATCCTTTTTGTTCATTTTGCTCTTTGTTGTGTTCTTTACACTCTTTGTACTTCAAGAGCTTGCTCTGATACCAATTGTTATTCCCTAATGTAACACCCCCAAATCCGGGGTCGGGGATCCGGGTTGTCACGAGTTCCATTTCCCTTAATAACACCCAATCTTAATAAATAATCAACTACTCTGTACTGTGACCCCACAATAAACACACACACCACAAGTTATAGTCTCAGAGATGAATATCCAAAAATAATCACAAGTCATTTTATTCCACCAATATATGCCAATACACCTTAAAAGGGTTTCTGAATAAATTTACATTTCTTTGTCATTATTACAATTCATAAATATACATAAATCTGGTATATCAAAAGTTGAAGCCTAGCCTATTGGTAGTTCTTACCTCAGCTACAGCGACATCAATGCCTATAGGAAACTGCGGAACGTTTCCTATCTGCTCGCGAATTGGGAGCTTGGTCCTGTTCATCTTTTCTATCTGTTGTTGTGTGATGAAAGAAGAAAGCAAGGGTGAGCAGCAAGCCCACCAAAATAATATGTATAATGATTAACAATATATGAGCCTTCTCATAGTACTCATGAAAGTCTTGGTCAAAAGAAATGAACCAAGTTTGATATCTTAATGCGATGAAGTCGCAAAATATTCAGTATACATACATATATACTTTTCACAATCTTTGAAATCCTCTGACATGTATAATATACATAGAGTTCCAGTTTATAACTGTATAAAAATATCGTTGCAAGGTGATCTCATATATCTAACCTTGTCTCAACGTTTTTCTGAAAATCTTTGACATGCATAAGATAATCATTTACTAGATATAAGTTTAAAAGATGAAGTTACAAGATACTCCAATATACTTATATCTTTTCCAAATACTACTTGAACTACCACCGTTCAAGTTATAATTAGTTTCAAAAGTTCATCACATAGATGAGACTACAAGACCAGATTTGAATAGATTAAATCTTTAAAATATCATCAAAATAAAATGAAGTTACGAGATACTTCATTTGATGCAAACATCATTTTGAAAACTTGACCCTGCCAACACTCAACAATCGCCCAACCGTAGCCTTTCTATCGAAGTGCTCTGGGTAGTGTTGCAGAAATATACAATTGGATGATGAACTCATTACGGGAGTTTGCCGCGCCAGGAAGACCACTTACGATGATCAGTCGTAGTAGTACAACCCCACCATTTTCTACATGTAGAGGAGAACCTGTCGGATTTACTTGTCAACCGAACACTGAACTCCTAAGGAATGGACCGCCTTAGCGGAACTTCCGGGCCATTTGGGCCAATATAATAAAGCTGGGCCGGCGCTACTCGACCACTTACGCCACTCCTAGTTCAGATGAAATCCATTACTCTGAAACGTAAAGCTCGTCCCCCCTTTCCCCAAGTAGAAACTTGTTGGTACGGCTCCACCAAGAAGTCGTATCTAGTTGGAAAGGAAAACTCACCAATATTTCCCAGGCGATGCCTGTTAATGGATTAACTTATTCTAAGAATTTTACTTCCCGAGTGTTCGGAATAGCAACCTTGTTGCGAATATAAAATACACCACAGAGCCGGATCCCTCAGGTTTTGAGTGAGTATTTAAATCCCCTTCGAAAGGAGGATCTTAAATATAAAAATGAGTTTTGGGATCCGCTCTAACTTTTAAAAATCATTTTGAAGACTCGAAAACATTTTTAAGAATGTTTGGAGTAATGCTGATTTAATAAAATAAATTAGTCCCAATATATAAAAATATCTAAATATTATTATTTAAATAATATTCCCATAAAGAATAATCTTTATAAAAATAATTGAAGTAGATGTTGTAAAACTTATACTTGAAATGACTCTTAAATAACCAAAGATATACTTATACGAAAGTAATATCTTTATTTGAATAATCAAAAGTAAGTTTGATTATCGACACATTATTCTTTAATAAAATAAAGAATATTATTAAATAATAAGCGGAGTCATAATACCTCGAATGAATATTATAAATAATATTCATTAAATAAAATAACGGAGTCATGCATCCTTAAATGAATATTTAAATAATATTCATCAAATAATATGAACTGAGTCATAAGCCCTCGAATGAATATTCAAATAATATTCAATAAATAATATAAAGGAGTCATAAGTCCTCGAATGAATATTCGAAATAATATTCAATAAATAAATAAGCTGAGTCATAAGCCCTCGAATGAATATTCGAAATAATATTCAATAAATAAGCTGAGTCATAAGCCCTCGAATGAATATTCGAAATAATATTCATTAAATAATATAAAGTTATCGAATAAACGTTATTCGATTAATAGTTTTGAAAACTATAACCATATATATATAAATATATATATATATAAAATTAACTCGGGATCCTCGACTCCCGGTTTTAGAAAATGTTTTCACCTTTGGGTCCCTATACTAAGGGTATATGCAAATTACCGCTATTCTCTAGCATAGGTATTATCAACTGAACCAACAGATATATATGGCAAGAATACGAAACATGCATGCATATATATACCATATCAGCATGCTTCAATATATCGCAAAATTTGCTAATTAACCAACATGCATCTATCACAAGATAATGCATATACATATATACATCACAACAACAGTATAACGGGTAAAACTTGCCTGAGTGCTCCCGGATAGACTTAAGCTTAGAGTGGGTCCGATAACCTATGAACAACAACATAAGTCGGAATTAAACCCCGGTCGCTTAAGAAACTAGACTTTAACCATTTAGAGTCCTAACGTTCGCTTTCGCGCTTAACGATTTACTTAAGTCGCTCGAGTACCCTCGGCTCCCCCATTTTTAATAAATTAACCATTACGAGTTTTAAAGCGATTCTTTCGCGAGTACCTTACCAACTGCCTCTTACACCTTACATAAATGTTTCATACTTCAATTAGTCCTTTAAGTTCTTTAACCTATGTTTCGAAGTAAGGCGAGGGGTAATGATTCGTTCGCGAAATGTCGTTACTTAAAACGGTCGTTTCTCCTAAACCGTACATCGGAATCAAACGAACCACATATCAAAACGAAGCTCGTAACATGAACTATCTAAACATGGCAATGGTCAAAACCTAGCAGGGAGTTCTCGGGTCCTAATGTTAAGAACAAAAGCAGTCTAAAGTAAATCGGACATTACGACGACTATGTTTACGCGATTTCCCAATTTTATACTATTCCAATTCAACCACCAATCAATCCCAATTCATTCATACAATCAACATTCATCCAAAACACACTACAACAGTCCCAACACCTCAAGTTCTTCCAATTTATGTTATTCTCATCATGAACTTAAACTATACTTAATTCCTTTAACAAATCAACAAGATTCAACATTCATACCACTACCACTCCAACCCAAACTCTAAACAAACAAGCTTCATGCTTCACATATACTATATTACTCATAACCATTCCTAAATACTCAAAACTAAAGCTAGGGTTTGGAGTTTATACCTTCTTGAAGCTTCTTAATCAATGAAAGATCCTTGGAATGCCCATGGAAGCCTTGATCTATGCTTAAGCTACCTTGAACTTTCATAAAAAATCAAGAAAACCAAAGTTATTTCTTGAAGGTTACTATTCACCATCTTCTTCCTTAATTTATTGGAAGAGATTTTGAAGGAATTAGAAGTTTAAACTTATAGGATATCCATATCTATGTACAAGGAACCTTAGATAATTACCTTGTGATTTAACAATGCTTGGAACTTGATTTTTGAAAATTTCTTCTTTGAAAAAGAAGAAAAGCCGAGAGCAAGCT
Organism: Apium graveolens; assembly: GCF_009905375.1. Taxonomy (NCBI): domain Eukaryota; kingdom Viridiplantae; phylum Streptophyta; class Magnoliopsida; order Apiales; family Apiaceae; genus Apium; species Apium graveolens. Next base: position 213,578,203 of record NC_133655.1, read on the forward strand.
TGGAGAAAGAGAGATTTTTGTGTTTTTTTGCTTTGATTTGTTTTTTGGTTGGTTGTTTTTGTTTAGATTTTGGTTAATTACCTTAATAACCTTGAACTTTGTGTGGTTATCATTCATCCACACCTCCTTCCCTCCTATGTCATGCTTACATCACCTTATTCTGTCATCATCCCTTACTTGTCCTCTCCTTATTGGTTGGATGACCTCATCATCCCTAACCTCCTTGATTAACTTCCTAATTGTTTGCCTAATGACCGCTGATCTGTTATACTGTTCGCTTAACTTTCGTTTTCGTTTATCGTTTGAGGGATCATACCCGGGATCTTATTACTTGGGTTTCCTTAACCTTTCTCAATACATTATATTCCTTTTTTGATCCTCTCTTATAATCCTTTAATTTAAATCCTTTTTATCCTGTTAACTTATACTCAATTCTTTCCGTATCTAGTGGATTTCCGGGAAAAATCAAAGTGTTCGGAATTGGATTCTGACGATCTTTACATACACTTATATACCACATAGAGTACTAATAATATCCCAGAAGATCAATAACAGAACCCCTACATAGTGTGGCATGAAAAGTTTTCTCATTCAGCATAATCTACAAAATCACTCTTCATAAGGGTTTCAAAAATTTCCAAAAATTGGGGTTATTACAGTCTCCCCTCCTTAAAAGGATTCCGTCCCGGAATCAGATAAAAAATGAATAGGGATACTCTCTTAGCATTGCACTTTCTAACTCTCGAGTAAATTTTCCCACATTGTGGTTCTTCCATCAAACTCTGAATAGTTTGATAACCCTTCTCCTAAGCACTTGTTCCTTTTCACTCTATAACCCTTCCTGGTTGCTCCATATAGGTTACGTCGGGTTGCATGTCTATGCGCTCATATGCCCCTATTTATCTGGCATCCGAATTACACTTCCTTAACATTGATACGTGGAACACGTTATGAACTTGCTACAGGTTCGGGGGTAGGGCTAGCTCGTATGCTAACTTCCCAATGTGTTTTAGTATATCCAAGGGTCCGACAAATTATGGACTTAGCTTTCCTTTCTTTCCGAATCTCATCAATCCTTTCCAAGGGTTTCCAAGGGGATACCTTTAACAACACTAGGTCCCCTACTTCCTATTCTTTGTCCTTTCGTGTCAAATCAACATACTTCTTATGTCCATCTTGGGCTACTACCAGCCGTCCTCTGATTAGATCTATTATATCCTTGGTCCTTTGGACTACTGCGGGTCCGAGCCTCTTGCGCTCTACAACTTCATCCTAACATAAGGGAGATCGACATTGTCTTCCCTTAAGGATCTCATAAGGCGAAATATTAATACTGACATATGATCTATTGTCGTAAGAAAACTCAATCCGTGTTAAGTGATCATTCCAATTTATTTCAAGTCTATTGCACAGACTCTCATCATAGCTTCTAGCATTAGAGCTTTTGCTTCTCAATACCCATTCTTTTCCGGTTCGTAATCGCTACTACCTTCCGTTCCTAATATTATACTGGTTATACTTTTGCTCGTTAGCATTCTATAACCTTTTAATAACCACGTCAACCTTAGTATCACTAACGCGTTAGAATCGGAATACCATCGGACTGATACTACTTCCTTTAGCTGCTTCCATCTTCGAAAGCTTGATCCATCATATAGAAGTAAAGGAATTTGTTGAGAGATCACTATGATCATGAACACTTGTTACATTGCATAGTTAGTACAGAAGGTGGCCAGCCTTTAGTACTTGACAAGCAATTAAACAACATGTGGTATCCTACTAGGCTTCTATCACACAGATAGATAGTCATTCAGCAATACCTCCCCTTCTTGAAGGGTTGTTCTTCTCAACTTACATGAAATGAAAATGAGAGGAAAAAAATGAATTGAAGAGAATTGTATATATAAAAAAAATATACTGCCACCAAATATCTGGCTTGGAACCTACCTCTGAACTATAGAGGTTTGTCATAGGAGAACGAAACATATGTGTATATAAACCCACATCAAGTATAATAGCATCGTATTGCACATGCCTAAATATTTTTGCTATTCCGTCCATCATTCTATGGACCCATGCTCTTCCTCGAGCTTATACACAATCACCTTTGAAACTCCCTCGATATCGAAAATCGAATATGGGATCTCATTCTAGACATCATCGTTACTAGAATTCTATGCTTGTATCGCAACCTTCCTCATATAGTCATACGACCCTCTATTGATAAGGAGGAATAAATATTCAATAGGTAAATAATCTACTTAATTAGTCTATTCAATGATAATTTATACACTACCACGACCCGATTAGTGGTACTCAATCTCAACATCCATTCCAATACAACTCTCACGGTTGTAATCAGCTCATTACTCGCAGAATCATTGCTGCACTACTATGGTCGACTACTGACCTACTGTCGTCATTCACTTTCCATGAAATCTTAATATCTAATCATACGGAGTCCATACATCTCGTATAGAATTCTTCTAAGGAGGTAACATAATCACCATTCATGATTCATGAAGAACACTCCTGATCCTGCCATACATACATGACATGAAGCAGATAAAATTGCAGAAGAGATTCAATTAAAGCAACGATAGCAGGTTAATACCATTCTTAATCATATGCCTTCGATAGAAGACTTAACTCAAAGGTTCGTTTAGTCCTTTTTGAAACATGGTCCAGGCTCATTCTCAAGATAGTACCTTCTAAGATAGATAGCCCGCTTATGGTGATTATACGAATTAAACCTTTACCAACTACTATTACGGTTGGGTATCGCACAGTCATTAGAAGGAATGTCAATCTTCCAAACCATAATACAACCTTCAGCTTTAACCATCATCACTGTATTCCTTTGGCACAAGCGCCTATAATTATCCTCTTACCTTTAAAGTGTCGGCCACCTCTTTGGCCCTTCCTGATAGTAAAATTTCCTTACAGTCAATGTCATTTTAACCACCTCCAAATAAATTTTCTACCTCATTTCAATCACAGCTTATGTGAAGATGTTTTCCTTAAAATCTGATGAGTAAAAAAAATATCACCATTTTTCCATAAGTTATTGCCTCAGTCTTTAGAGGTTAATCACTGTCATGACTGACTCTCAATCATAATTATAACATCTTTTATCTTAAGTCCTAATTGCCCTGAACAATTTCGACCATTACTGGTTCGATCCATACCTTCTCGTGGTTTAATACGTGCCCCACTTGGCATCATTATAATTACGTCATATTTCCTTTATCAACATTTCTATTCTTGAGAATTTTGAATATTACCTTTCTCCTTGTAAAACCTCTAAGGTTATCCTTGAATCGTTCCTCATGTATTCCCTAGATACAGGGCATATCAAGATACCATTTATTAATACCAGAATCATTGTCTATATACTTCTGAAAAAATTTCTCCACTGATTCTTAAAGGTTGTTATTACCTTAATCCTTTCCAATTCATACTGTCAAAACTCATTATGTCCCTATTAAGGGTGAAATGCCAGCCTTTATGCATTACCCTAGGATTCGTTTTAAGTTACCGATGTTCTATCCTTAATTCCACCTTTAAAAAGGTACATGCATCCTTCCATGGATAAATCAAGTCATATATCCCTGATAAGGGTGTCTTATTCAATCATTCCCACCTCGATAGTATATGCCTAGTTTCACAATAACATCTGTATTCAAAATGAGGTCAATCAATATGGCCTCCAAAAGATAACAATGGTTATCCGCTTTTCTTGCCTAATTTGGTAACGATAACAAGGATGTTCTGGAAGATATTGGTCGTGTTCAACGTGAACCTCTTCTTAATAATTCCTTATTTACTTTTGTTGTTTATCTCAACAGTCACCTCAATATTGGGATATCTTTCATACATGGCGTCTCCCTTTCTGGGTATCAAGCCACCGGTCTTACACTTCACATTCTTGAAGGTCACTTCCTTCATCCAATTTTTCCTAATTTCTTACTTCCTTGTCTCCTCAGTCTATCTGCGTCTCATTATTTATCCTTCGAATTATCTCAAGGTTTCCTCGAATCCTTGGATGAAATATATGTATCTCTTATACCTTCAACCATCAATTTAACTCATGGTGAATCACCCTCATCCTGACGATTACATACTTTTCTATTTCTATTACTACGAGTCTTTAGGGTTTCCTCATACCCAACTCCCTTATCATTCCTCAAACTCTATTGTCTTTATATTCCTTTCCACTTCAGTTTCTTTTTATTTTCCTTTCTCTTCTCATTATTTCATGAACCAACACAACATAAGCATTGATTTCAAATATCCCGTCATTCTGGATTCGTGTCCTCAAAACGAATCTTGACAACTTTTACAACTTAGATTCATAATTCATCATACTCATCCGCTTTTATTCTAGCTCCAAAGCTTTACACTATCTATATACTCTTGGGAAGCACTTTCTTGAAAACAATTGACTGAACTTAAATCAGTTTATTATAATCTCTTGCTCCGTGCCTTCCTTGGCCTTTCACCAGCGGGTGGCCTCTCTCTTAGGAGGGTAAGTGACAAAAACCGTCTTTTGTGATTCGTCAATCATTTAGAATCTCAAATGATTCCTATATTTCCTTTAGCCAGGCTCTTGCCTCGACTGGGTCAACTTGTTCCTTGGAACACTGAGAGCTTAGCAATTTAAAGGTCCTGAAAGAATTTTCCACTACATTGTTTCCCTCAAGGTGGTGGTTGGGAATAAAGTATAAGTTCTGTTTAGATAGGTCCATGAATTGCCCAATAGGAGTACCATTCTGAGTCTCCCTATCTTGTTCAACTTCTATTTTCTCAGTATGAAATGTTCCAACCTTCTCCCATAATCGGGGTTATCTTATACGTTAAAAATCCTTGTTTTCCACTTCATTATGTTATGGGTTCCTTTTTATCTTGATGGCGACCTCCCTGACTATCACGTTCAGGGTTTGCTCTAAATCTTATTCCTCAAACTAGCTTTCATCTAAGTTCTCATCCTTAAGCTCTTGAACTTTTGGAACCCAATTTCTGTAGGAACACCTCACTATCCCCTTATCATCTTTCTCGGTATGGATCTCTTCTCCAGTCATCGACTCTCTGCCTTCATTCATCACTTTTTCTGGCACAATATGTTCTTTTCCAAAAATTCGGTCTGTATTGCAATCTCAAACAGCTTTTCGGTACCGGCTCCGGTTACCTTCACTTCTATTTCCATTTTCTCAAAATCTCTTATAAACTCTCCCAAAGACATTATTATCTTGAGTCTCTCCTTTTTACTAAGGGCATCAGCCACCATATTGGCTTTCCCTGAATGATAAAGAATCTCCCAATCATAATTCTTGATTAGCTCTAACCACCTCATTTGGCGCATGTTGAGCTCTTTCTGCGGGAAAATGTACTAGAGTACTTATGGCTTAGGTAAATCTCGCACTTCTCTCCATACAAGTAGTGCCTCCAATATTTAGGGCAAAACTATTGCCACGAGCCCAAGCTCATGGGTGGGGATATCGAATTTTATATTCCCTTAATTGTCTTGACGCGTACGCGATTACCTTGTTGTGCTGTATAAGAAGCACCCTAATTCCTTATGCGAAGGGTCACTACACTTCAAAAAATCTCATTTTCCATCCGGCAACGCAAACATAGGGAACGTCACCAACCTTTGCTTCGGTTCTTAAAAGTTGTTCTCGCATTTCTCTGTCCATTCGAACTTCTCAGTCTTACGAGTAAGCCGCGTTAAAGGGGCTACTATCTTTACAAACTTGAACGAACCTCCGGTAGTGACCGGCCAATCCTACCTCTGGGAGTTGCCCTAACCATGGTCATCGATTCCTCAGTGGTCCTTTATTCATTCTTGTCAGGATCCTTCACGGGATCCTCCTCAGCAACAATCCCTTCTAGGACAACATCCTCAACCGCTACATCCGCAATATCAACATCATCCGGTCCTGCGTTAGGACGCTCTATCGGATCCACAATCCAATTTCCAATTAGTAATAAAACATCATCGCGCTGTTACTCCTCAACCTCAGGGTTCGGAGTCCCGCTACCATATACGATAACGAACTACGCTTCTACCACGATATTTATAAGGGTTCCCATAAGGGTTTTAACTGTTAGTACTACGTTAGGTAGCCCGACTATGAACTTGGCAAGAGTTCTTATTATCTTAGTTATTATCTTAACGTCACATCATCTCTGAGGTTTATAACGCTTAGCTCTGATACCACTTCTGTAACACCCCCAAATCCGGGGTCGGGGATCCGGGTTGTCACGAGTTCCATTTCCCTTAATAACACCCAATCTTAATAAATAATCAACTACTCTGTACTGTGACCCCACAATAAACACACACACCACAAGTTATAGTCTCAGAGATGAATATCCAATAATAATCACAAGTCGTTTTATTCCACCAATATATGCCAATACACCTTAAAAGGGTTTCTGAATAAATTTACATTTCTTTGCCATTATTACAATTCATAAATATACATAAATCTGGTACATCAAAAGTTGAAGCCTAGCCTATTGGTAGTTCCTACCTCAGCTACAGCGACATCAATGCCTATAGGAAACTGCGGAACGTTTCCTATCCACTCGCGAATTGGGAGCTTGGTCCTGTTCATCTTTTCTATCTGTTGTTGTGTGATGAAAGAAGAAAGCAAGGGTGAGCAGCAAGCCCACCAAAATAATATGTATAATGATTAACAATATATGAGCCTTCTCATAGTACTCATGAAAGTCTTGGTCAAAAGAAATGAACCAAGTTTGATATCTTAATGCGATGAAGACGCAAAATATTCAGTATACATACATATATACTTTTCACAATCTTTGAAATCCTCTAACATGTATAATATACACAGAGTTCCAGTTTATAACTGTATAAAAATATCATTGCAAGGTGATCTCATATATCTAACCTTGTCTCAACGTTTTTCTGAAAATCTTTGACATGCATAAGATAATCATTTACTAGATATAAGTTTAAAAGATGAAGTTACAAGATACTCCAATATACTTATATCTTTTCCAAATATTACTTGAACTACCACCGTTCAAGTTATAATTAGTTTCAAAAGTTCATCACATAGATGAGACTACAAGACCAGATTTGAATAGATTAAATCTTTAAAATATCATCAAAATAAAATGAAGTTACGAGATACTTCATTTGATGCAAACATCATTTTGAAAACTTGACCCTGCCAACACTCAACAATCGCCCAACCGTAGCCTTTCTATCGAAGTGCTCTGGGTAGTGTTGCAGAAATATCCAATTGGATGATGAACTCATTACGGGAGTTTGTCGCGCCAGGAAGACCAATTACGATGATCAGTCGTAGTAGTACAACCCCACCATTTTCTACATGTAGAGGAGAACCTGTCGGATTTACTTGTCAACCGAACACTGAACTCCTAAGGAATGGACCGCCTTAGCGGAACTTCCGGGCCATTTGGGCCAAGATAATAAGGCTGGGCCGGCGCTACTCGACCACTTATGCCACTCCTAGTTCAGATGAAATCCATGACTCTGAAACGTAAAGCTCGTCCCCCATTTCCCCAAGTAGAAACTTGTTGGTACGGCTCCACCAAGAAGTCGTATCTAGTTGGAAAGGAAAACTCACCAATATTTCCCAGGCGATGCCTGTTAATGGATTAACTTGTTCCAAGAATTTTACTTCCCGAGTGTTGGGTAAGTAATCAAAAACTCTTTTATCAGAATAGCAACCATGTTGCGAATATAAAATACACCACAGAGCCGGATCCCTCAGGTTTTGAGCGAGTATTTAAATCCCCTTCGAAAGGAGGATCTTAAATATAAAAATGAGTTTTGCGATCCGCTCTAACTTTTAAAAATCATTTTGAAGACTCGAAAACATTTTTAAGAATGTTTGGAGTAATGCTGATTTAATAAAATAAATCAGTCCCAATATATAAAAATATTTGAATATTATTATTTAAATAATATTCCCATAAAGAATAATCTTTATAAAAATAATTGAAGTAGATGTTGTAAAACTTATATTTGAAATGACTCTTAAATAACCAAAGATATACTTATACGAAAGTAATATATTTATTTGAATAATCAAAAGTAAGTTTGATTATCGACACATTATTCTTTAATAAAATAAAGAATATTTTTAAATAATAAGCGGAGTCATAATACCTCGAATGAATATTATAAATAATATTCATTAAATAAAATAACGGAGTCATACATCCTCAAATGAATATTTAAATAATATTCATCAAATAATATGAACTGAGTCATAAGCCCTCGAATGAATATTCAAATAATATTCAATAAATAATATAAAGGAGTCATAAGTCCTCGAATGAATATTCGAAATAATATTCAATAAATAAATAAGCTGAGTCATAAGCCCTCGAATGAATATTCGAAATAATATTCAATAAATAAATAAGCTGAGTCATAAGCCCTCGAATGAATATTCGAAATAATATTCATTAAATAATATAAAGTTATCGAATAAAACTTATTCGATTAATAGTTTTGAAAACTATAACCATATATATATAAATATATTTATATAAAATCAACTCGGGATCCTCGACTCCCGGTTTTAGAAAATGTTTTCACCTTTGGGTCCCTATACTAAGGGTATATGCAAATTACCGCTATTCTCTAGCATAGGTATTTATCAACTGAACCAACAGATATATATGGCAAGAATACGAAACAGGCATGCATATATATACCATATCAGCATGCTTCAATATATTGCAAAATTTGCTAATTAACCAACATGCATCTATCACAAGATAATGCATATACATATATACATCACAATAACAGTATAACGGGTACAAAACTTGCCTGAGTGCTCCCGGATAGACTTAAGCTTAGAGTGGGTCCAATAACCTATGAACAACAACATAAGTCGGAATTAAACCCCGGTCGCTTAAGAAACTAGACTTTAACCATTTAGAGTCCTAACGTTCGCTTTCGCGCTTAACGATTTACTTAAGTCGCTCGAGTACCCTCGGCTCCCCCATTTTTAATAAATTAACCATTACGAGTTTTAAAGCGATTCTTTCGCGAGTACCTTACCAACTGCCTCTTACACCTTACATAAATGTTTCATACTTCAATTAGTCTTTAAGGTCTTTAACCTATGTTTCGAAGTAAGGCGAGGGGTAATGATTCGTTCGCGAAACGTCGTTACTTAAAACGGCCGTTTCTCCTAAACCGTACATCGGAATCAAACGAACCACATATCAAAACGAAGCTCGTAACATGAACTATCTAAACATGGCAATGGTCAAAACCTAGCAGGGAGTTCTCGGGTCCTAATGTTATGAACAAAAGCAGTCTAAAGTAAATCAGACATTACGACGGCTATGTTTACGCGATTTCCCAATTTTATACCATTCCAATTCAACCACCAATTAATCCCAATTCATTCATACAATCAACATTCATCCAAAACACACTACAACAGTCCCAACACCTCAAGTTCTTCCAATTTATGTTATTCTCATCATGAACTTAAACTATACTTAATTCCTTTAACAAATCAACAAGATTCAACATTCATACCACTACCACTCCAACCCAAACTCTAAACAAACAAGCTTCATGCTTCACATATACTATATTACTCATAACCATTCCTAAATACTCAAAACTAAAGCTAGGGTTTGGAGTTTATACCTTCTTGAAGCTTCTTAATCAATGAAAGATCCTTGGAATGCCCATGGAAGCCTTGATCTATGCTTAAGCTACCTTGAACTTTCATAAAAAATCAAGAAAACCAAAGTTATTTCTTGAAGGTTACTATTCACCATCTTCTTCCTTAATTTATTGGAAGAGATTGTGAAGGAATTAGAAGTTTAAACTTATAGGACATCCATATCTATGTACAAGGAACCTTAGATAATTACCTTGTGATTTAACAATGCTTGGAACTTGATTTTTGAAAATTTCTTCTTTGAAAAAGAAGAAAAGCCGAGAGCAAGCTTGGAGAAAGAGAGATTTTTGTGTTTTTTTGCTTTGATTTGTTTTTTGGTTGGTTGTTTTTGTTTAGATTTTGGTTAATTACCTTAATAACCTTGAACTTTGTGTGGTTATCATTCATCCACACCTCCTTCCCTCCTATGTCATGCTTACATCACCTTATTGTGTCATCATCCCTTACTTGTCCTCTCCTTATTGGTTGGATGACCTCATCATCCCTAACCTCCTTGATTAACTTCCTAATTGTTTGCCTAATGACCGCTGATCTGTTATACGGTTCGCTTAACTTTTGTTTTCGTTTATCGTTTGAGGGATCATACCCGGGATCTTATTACTTGGGTTTCCTTAACCTTTCTCAATATATTATATTCCTTTTTTGATCCTCTCTTATAATCCTTTAATTTAAATCCTTGTCATCCTGTTACCTTATACTCAATTCTTTCCGTATCTAGTGGATTTCCGGGAAAAATCAAAGTGTTCGGAATTGGATTCTGACGATCTTTATATACACTTATATACCACATAGAGTACTAATAATATCCCAGAAGATCAATAACAGAACCCCTACATAGTGTGGCATGAAAAGTTTTCTCATTCAGCATAATCTGCAAAATCACTATTCATAAGGGTTTCAAAAATTTCCAAAAATTGGGGTTATTACACCTAACAATAAAACAAGAATTACAGAAGGGGGTTGAATGTAATTCTGGCTTCTTTTTTAGATTTTAAAAACAGTTCTAACTTAATACATATAATATTGTTTGAGTTGGTGTAGTGCGGAATGGAAAGATAATTGAAATCAAAACATAAGTTTTAAAACTTTTTGGTGGATTTGAATGTATCCACCAGAGATATGTATTTATATCAATTTGAGAACTCTGTGAAGCTTTAAATAGCTCACAGCTGCTTTACAAGTTGAACAAACAAACTACAGAGAAATTCTTACTGAAAACATCTTGATATGTTTCTCTGGAAAATGTATTTGCTTAGTTAATTGTTTTACTTGCTACACTTGGTTTATATATCACCAAGTTTACATGACAGTAAGACAAGATAATATAACAAAATATATCTACTCTAACTCCATGCTGCTTCACTACTCTATTCCAGCATCTTTGAATATCTTCACTGTTGCATGGAAATGGTAATGCTTCTTTGTTCTCAAAATCCTGCTTAACAGGCTGCCACATTCCATTTAAAAACACCCAACGCATGTGACTCTGTTGTCACTATCAACAGCTATTTTGAATTTGATCATCCGGCAGGACTATGTTTGTCATCCGTCAGGAGTCTTGATGATTATCCGTAGGGAGCTTTGTTGATCATCCGTCGGGAATCTTGTAAATCATCCGTCGAGAGCTACAAATTTTACTAAGTTAAATCTACTAAGGTGTTTTGTTTAACTTATCATCAAGTTCATAACATATTCCTAACATAGGCCTCTTGTTAATGTCTCCTATTTTACTCCCCAATTCATACATTACAGAAGTACTGAAATTAAAATACTTATCACTCAGAAGCATATAGAGCATGTTAACAATTAATAGAATAGCTAACAACATCAAAATTACTAACTTTTCCAGAAAAAACCTTAACAAATGAGCCACATAGAAAGCTTCATTCTTTCCTAAGACCTAGTCTTCTAACTTCACTTAATTTGGTGGCAGTAAGAGTATAACCCATAGAAATAAGCATGTTACTCAAATCAATGTCTGTGTGTGGAGCAAGAGTGTTATTTTCAGGCAATTTAAAGCATGCTTCAAGAGTATCACAGTTAATACAGTGTTTGTCACCTTTGAGAGAGAAGGTAATTGTAATATCCGGGATATATCGTGTAATTATTTTCGCTAATAAATAATTATTATTTGTGATCAGTATCTATTCTATGAATTAATTGTTAAGTCTTATATGTGTTTGGATATTTAAAAATAATATTAATTGAGTATTTTAATTTTTATATGTCCAAAATAAAATATAGATAATTGTCATATCTTCCTAATTATTTTTATGTTGATTTATGAATATATAGGAATCATATGAATTTTATAAAATCTTTTTCCGGGTATTTAAAATCTATTTTATAAAAACGGGAACCAACCGACGTTATCCGTTATGTTTTTGGAACCCGAAACTCTTCCGAGAACTCTTTTCTAACCTAATTGCAATATTCCGAGCATATTCCATGTTTTGACTTTTTCGATCCGGCGTACGGTTTGTCCTGTGTGGGTCCCGGCGCAACATTTTCAATACAATATTCGTTTCGGTAAATCAATAAAACTCATATTTTCGATAAACGGGAGCTTTTTATTAAACTATCAAAATTATCAGCTCGTAATACGTGTAGCCAGGCGCTGAGACCAAGACCGCAGTACAAATTGTACTGATTTGGATAATTATCCCGAAAACCGATACCGTTTGGATCAGTTTTTATAAATAAAAGAACCGTTTTATATCCGGAATGATCCAACGGGATACTAATTTTCCGTAAATATAAATAGCCTTTACCGTATTTTATTTCGTACCAGAAATCATTTGCAAACAGTATTTACAGAATTTTTACAGAGAAACTACTATAACTATAAATTGTTCTTCGTAATCAAATACAAATTTGGAGGCGTTATCGATATCCGATTTTGGCGTACATATACTCAAAACGAAGCTACTGAAATCTAGAATCCAAATCTTTCATCCGTTTCACTGCAGATTTCAAAGGTATTTTCTGATTTAATTACTTATATTCGAATTTCTTAAAAATAAAATTATGAATTTTTGTTCGAGCTATTGTTTGTATGTTTTGATGCTTGCATGTGGTAAAACTTTTCATTCCGAAGATTTTGGTATATCATACGCTTGATTTGGAGTTCAATAATGTGTTTAATTTTGTGTTTGATTCTCGGAATTAGAAATTAGAGTTTATATTATCTTGAATGTTTTCAATTCGATTTAGGGGAATCTTTGTTAGGGGTTATCTGTCGAATTTCATGGTTGATATGTGTTCCTGGTTGAATATGGAATCGATTCGTATATAGTATAGCAACAGACGATTCCTGGTTTGTGCGAATCGATCTCTTGAATGTTTCGCCGGTGTTCTTGAACTTTTGGCCGGATTTTCGTTTCCAGATGTCGTTTGGTCCATTTGTTAATTGATTTGAACTCCTGAAGTGATTTAGAATGAAAGCCCCACTTGAATCGTGTCAAACCATCCTGTTTTCGCTTGAATCGGGGCTCACCGGAGCCGTATTCCGGTCACCGTAATCTGGGTTCATGAAGAACCCGTTTCTGTTCTTGGTGACCCGGAGTTCTGACCCGGTTTGACCTGGTTTTGATCCAAAATTTTGTAAAATTAATTTCTAACTTCTGTTTTTACATTTTAGCCCCCCAAGGTTTCCCAGCTTTGCAGAAATGGGATTTCTGTTTCAAAAACTTTTAAAAATCAGATTTCTTTTATAAATTCATTTCCAAAATTGGTTTTTAATTTCTAAAAAAAATTCTAAAAATTATTATTTTAATTCAAAAAATTATTTTTAATTCAAAAATAAATCTGAATTAATTAGTTAATTAATTTCAGTTAATTTTTAATTGATTAATTGGTCAATTAATTCGAAAATTAATTGATTAATTGATATAATTTATTATTAATTGATTTTAATTAATTATTTAATTAGATTTAATTATTTAAAAATGATTTAAAAATTCCAAAAAATAGTTTCTAGCTTTAAAATATTATTCTAAATTATTTCCAAGGCTCGATAATTATTATAAAATTGTTTTAAAGCCAGAATTGGCCAACCGAACCCTATTTATTACTCCGAAATTGATCCAACGACCCGTTTTAATTTCAAAAAATGTTTTAAAAATCATTTTAAGTACCCGAAAGCCTATTTATGACCCGAGACTTCTTTATAAATGATATACCATTGATTATGTGACGTGTTATGTGTTATATGTGGCTTGTTGGTTAACTGTCGGTCTATATATTCGATTTTTACTTGTTTATTGCATAACTTTCAATCCGTTAATCGGATTGGGTGAAACGAAGGGTAGATAGAAGTATGTGTCGAATAGAATCGTATGAGTTAAATATTGATAGAAGCTTATGATATGTGAGCAGAAGAGGCAAGGCGTAGAAAAGGGAAACAGATAGTCAAGGAGTAAGACTGTGGTGATTGAGAGCAAGTGCAGTGTAGTAAGCTAGTACCAGGCAAGTGTTCAGAACTTTCTCAAGATATTATAGTGATTGATAGTCCTGTTTTATATTGCAAGTGCTTTGAGGCACTGAACCCTAACCATGAATCCAGTTATTGATCTTGAGCCGTAAACCCGATTCTTTCTAGACCATTGATTGTTGTATACCCAATTATGAACCACAAATATACGATACTACTCCACCAATACATACAAACTAAACACCATGCACTGAATCGAATTACCTACATACTCAAACCATTGTATCTTATGCTTTGAAAGACCAAATCCCTGAAACTCTGAAACATCGTTTCCTTTATTATCCAATTATTTCCTTACCCAACATCCAAGCTTTGAAATTACCTTACTGATCCTTATGAAGATTGAAACCCTTTCATTATTGAACACTCAATGTTGTTAATGATTTTGATTATTGTTTATTATTGCTTATTCTGTTATTATGTTAGAATTGGATTATTTTTATAAATTTGTAGACCAGATTCGTGGTCAGGCCATATAATGGTCAAGTTAGGCCAATGTGTGCCTTGGATCCAGTAGTTAGAGCAGTGCTGTGTGCTTTGCTCGGGGTTAGTGCGTGACTGATCAACAGCCTAACCTTGGTTTTTAAAATGAAAATATAATATCCAATTCTAAATCATAATCCATTGTTCATTTAATATCATAACCATGTTCACCTGATGATCATTATTCTCAGTTTTGTCATTATGACTTGCTGAGCTAGTTAGCTCATTTGTGCGATGTTGTTTATATTCTTTTCCAGTTAAAAAGGAACCAGTTGGTAGCGAGGATCTCCAGTCCAGCGCGAGAACTAGGGGTACAGGTTGAGCTAGTAGGCTTCTTTTGGGATAATTTAAGTTTGTAAAAGTTTGTAATAATGTTTAATACTCTGTTCTGAGTTTGAATAGTTGGGATTTGAACGGTTTGTAATATAATAGTGTGTTTGGCTTGTGTGCATACTTTAACCTGTTGCGGTCCATGGTAGTTGGTAAGTAGGGTCATTGCATATTATTATTATCTTTATTATTATTATAAACAGGTTATAAATAAGGTGTGTGTGGACCCGAAACTTCTGACCCGGGTTTGGAGGGCGCCACTCTGAAACGTCGTTTCCTTTGTTATCCAATTTTTTCTTTACCCAGCATCCAAGCTTTGAAATTACCTTCTGATCCTTATGAAGATTGAAACCCTTTCATTATTGAACACTCAATGTTGTTAATGATTCTGATTATTGTTTATTATTGCTTATTCTGTTATTATATTAGAATTGGATTGTTTTTATAAAATTGTAGACCAGATTCATATTCAGACCATATAATGGTCAAGTTAGGCCAATGTGTGCCTTGGATCCAGTAGTTAGAGCAGTGATGTGTGCTTTGCTTGGGGTTAGTGCGTGACTGATCAGCAGCCTAACCTTGGTTTTTAAAATGAAAATATAATATCCCATTCTAAATCATAATCCATTGTTCATTTAATATCATAACCATGTTCACCTGATGATCATTATTCTCAGTTTTGTCATTATGACTTGTTGAGCTAGTTAGCTCATTTGTGTGATGTTGTTTATATTCTTTTCCAGTTAAAAAGGAACCAGTTGATAGCGAGGATCCCCAGTCCAGCGCGAGAACTAGGGGTACAGGTTGATCAAGTTGAGCTAGTAGGCTTCTTTTGGGATAATTTAAGTTTGTAAAAGTTTGTAATAATATTTAATACTCAGTTCTGAGTTTTAATAGTTGGGATTTAAATGGTTTGTAATATAATAGTGTGTTTGGCTTGTGTGCATACTTTAACCTGTTACGGTCCGTGGTAGTTGGTAAGTAGGGTCATTGCATATTATTATTATCTTTATTATTATTATAAACAGGTTATAAATAAGGTGTGTGTGGACCCCAAACTTCTGACCCGGGTTTGGAGGGCGCCACAGGTTTGGTATCAGAGCTACAGGTTATAAGTCACTGACACAAGCCTAGGACAACGAGAATTGATAGAGGGGTAGGATTAGAAGTAAGGAATAGAAAGATAGAACGTCGAGAGGTTCAGAGTTGTGGTATAACAGGTACTAGTATAATTCGCGTCATGGTTCGAGATTCTTATATTGCGATATGATTTCAGATAGCAGCGATGGCCGACTCTTTTATCCCCGTATCAGCTGATCACTCAGAGCCTTCAGTTGGAGCACCATCATCAGATCCACGTCCTATTATTCCACCAGCATTGGCTATTCTACCTCCACCTGTGTTGCAGCCCGTACCACTGCAGGCTATTCCACCTCCAAGCATGAGGTCACCTATCAGAGGACCCCCACCTGCTGATTAAGGCTTTACTGGCCATTTAGTTACAGGAGTACCTTTCCAGTTCTCTTCTTATCCTGTCCCATATCATCAGTTTGAGGCTTGCCTTATGGAGCAGCGATTCCTACAGGGTCAGATTCAGGAGTTACTACATATTATGCGTACTAGAGAGGTTGGGAGTGGTGAGAAACGACTTAGAGAGAGGCTCCAGGTGTTTCGTAGAGCAGCTGCTGTGAGGATTGCTGAGGCTACCCATGAGGACATCACCCCTGATTTTTTAGTGGAGTGGGCTAAGTGGGTTGTAGAGGAGCTTGAGGAGATTGGAGATCCAGACTTGCCATGAGTCAGAGAGCCGGAGATAGAGATGCTGAGCAGTGTTGTTATGGTTATGTATTGTGTACAGTAGTGTGTGGTGTGTATCAGTAGACTTTTGAGTTATATTTATAGACTAGCTATGCTGACTAGTGAGTAGGTTGTTGTACCCTTTTGCTTTTACTTCCGAAGCATCTTTACCCTTATACTACCTAAAACTTTTGATCTATATATATCAGTACCTTTTCCTTTCCAGCACTGTCATTTACTTTATTGCACCTATTTTACTTTACCTTATTTATTGCACCAGTTATACCCATGTGATACCATGTACCCTGTTTTCCATAACTGTTTATATTCTGTAAAGAAGCATGCAATTTACTTAGTTATAACTATTTTCAAAAAGAAATATTTCTATTTTACAAAACTTTTTCTTTTATGCAAAAGATTTGATTCAAAACCTAAATAAGTTGTTTGATTCTTTACAGAAAATGCCTCCCAGAAGAAATACCCGCACCAACACCCAGAATGAAGAAACCAACAACCACAACAATAACAACCAAGATGATACAAACCAGAATGCAAACCCAGGACCCATAGATCCAGCAATAGCCCAGATTCTTCAAATCTTGGCCCAACAAACAATTCACCTGGCACAACAACAACAAAGACAGACTAATCCCCAGGTAACTTTCAAAACTTTTCAGGCAGTAAACCCACCAGAATTCAAGGGTTCCTTAGAACCGATTGAAGCAAATGTTTGGTTAAAGGAGATAGAGAAGGCATTTGCCTTAATAAAAGTAAAGGACGAACAGAAGGTTGAGTTTGTAAGTTACTATTTGAAGAATGAGGCCACCTATTGGTGGGAGATGGTGAAGACGTTGGAAGGAACAGATGTTATTACTTGGGAGAGGTTTAAGGAGTTGTTTTTAGAAAAGTATTTTCCTCAGTTTATTCAAGATCAGATGGAGCTGAAGTTTTTAGAATTAAAGCAAGGGAATATGTCGGTGGCAGATTATGAAAGTAAGTTTGAAGAATTGTCAAGGTATGTGCCGTTGTATGTGGATACCGACAGGAAGAATGCTAAGAGATTCCAGCAAGGCTTGAAGCCATGGATCAGAGGGAAGGTAGCTATTTTTGAGTTGGAAACCTATGCACGAGTGGTACAGAAGGCCATGATCGCAGAAACAGAGAGTGAGATATCACAGAAGGAGAAGGAAAGCAAGAAAAGGAAATTTGAAGGGAATGAAAGTCAGTCATAACCAGGGAAGTTTCCAAATTTTAAAAAAGGCAAGTTTCAGCCAGGGAGAAATTTTAATTTCAGGAGATAAAATGCAGGCGACGGAGGTCAGGGAAACCGTCCAGTTAATGCAAATCAGCCGAATCAGTTGAGACTAACTTTTCCAGATTGTCAAGTATCTGGGAAGAAGCATGGAGGAGTTTGTAATAAGTTAAATGTGGTATGTTTCAAATGTAACCAGAAAGGGCACTATTTGAGGGAGTACCGAAACCAGCCAGCAAAAGAGCCAGCAAATAAGGATCAGCCTATTCAGAATCCAGCAGTAAAGGTTCCAGCCATTGGATTTACGTGCTTCAAATGTGGAAAGCCAGGACATATGGCCAGGGATTGCAAGACACCAGCCCCAGTCAGTAATGCATTGAGGATTATGGGATCTACCCCAGCAGTGAATGAGACTCCAAGGGCTAGAGTTTTTGACATGTCTATGAAGGATGTTATCCAGGATACTGATGTCGTGGCAGGTACGCTTAATATGAATTCTTTAGGTGCCAAAGTATTAATAGATTCGGGAGCAACTCGATCGTTTGTTTCACAAGATTTTGTTAGCAAGTTAAATTGTCCAGTTGAGTATTTAAATGAAATAATGACTGTGGAATTAGCAAATCAAGTACGTGTATCTGTTAACCAAGTTTGTGGGAATTGTGAGATTGAGATTTCTGATAGTAAGTTTTGTGTAGATTTGATACCATTTAAGTTAGGAGAATTTGACGTTATATTAGGAATGGATTGGTTATCTAAGCATGATGCGCAGATAGATTGTCGAAATAAGAAGGTAATGGTGAAGACGCCAGATGAAAAGATAATAACGTTCAAGGGCCAGAAGCAGGTAAAGAAGTTCTTAACGATGATTCAAGCCAAGAAGTTACTACGGCAAGGATGCGAGCATTTCGTGGCATATGTAATTGACAGAAGTCAGGAGCCAGCAAAACTTGAAGATATTCCAGTAGTGAATGAATTTCCAGATGTGTTTCCCGACGAGTTACCAGGACTTCCTCTAGATAGAGAAATTGAGTTTGCAATCGACTTAGCACCTGGAACAGAACCGGTATCCAAAGCCCCGTACAGAATGGCGCCCGTTGAGATAAAAGAGCTAGCAAAGCAATTGCAAGAATTGTTAGAGAAATGAGTAATCAGACCCAGTGTATCCCCGTGGGGTGCACCGATATTATTTGTCAAGAAGAAAGATGGAAGCATGAGACTATGCATCGACTATAGAGAACTCAATAAGCTTACAATCAAGAACAAGTATCCGTTACCCAGAATTGACGATTTGTTTGACCAATTGAAGGAAGCCAAGTACTTCTCCAAAATTGATTTAAGACCGGGATATCATCAACTGAAGATCAAGCCAGAAGATATACCAAAGACAGCTTTCAGAATAAGGTATGGACATTACAAATTTTTAGTGATGTCTTTTAGATTGACCAATGCCCCGGCAGCGTTTATGGACCTGATGAACAGAATTTTCAAGGAATACTTGGACAAGTTCGTTATTGTGTTTATAGATGATATTTTGATTTATTCAAAGGCGGAAGGGGATCATGCAGAACATTTGAAAACAGCTTTGGAAATTCTAAGGAAAAAGAAGTTGTATGCTAAATTCTCGAAGTGTGAGTTTTGGCTACAGGAAGTTCAGTTCTTAGGACATATAGTCAGTAATGAAGGGATCAAAGTGGACCCAGTAAAGATTGAGGCAATTATAAATTGGGAAAGACCGAGAATACCCACCGAGGTAAGAAGTTTCTTGGGATTAGCGGGATATTATCGTCGATTCGTTCAAAAATTTTCAAGGATTGCAATACCATTGATAAAGCTTACACGGAAAAATGAAAAGTTTATATGGAACGACAAGTGCGAAGAAAGTTTTCAGAAATTGAAGCAACGATTAATCACAGCACCTGTTTTGTCACTTCCAGACGATCAAGGAAATTTCGTAATTTATAGCGATGCTTCTCATAAAGGACTAGGATGTGTTCTAATGCAGCACGATAAGGTGATTGCGTATGCGTCAAGGCAATTGAAACCACACGAACAAAAATATCCTACTCATGATTTGGAGCTAGCAGCCATAGTTTTTGCTTTGAAAATTTGGAGACATTATTTGTATGGAGAAAAGTGCGAGATTTACACGGATCACAAAAGCTTAAAGTACAGATTCACACAGAAGGAGCTTAATATGAGGCAAAGGAGATGGTTAGAATTAATAAAGGATTACGACTGCTCGATTAATTATCATCCCGGTAGAGCGAACGTTGTAGCAGACGCGTTGAGTCGGAAGGAAAAGTTAAATGTGTTATCAGTACCTGAAGAGATATATAAGGAATTTCATAAACTGGAATTGGAGATTAAAGTTTGCAGGCCTAAAGAAGCAAAAGTGTACAGTATGACTTTTCAGCTGTAGTTGCTAGAGAAAATAAAGAAGTGTCAGAAGGATGTGATGGATCAAGATATAAATCTTTTGGTAGGTGAAGAATTATGCACGTAAAAGGATGAGCAAGGTATTCTAAGGTTTTCTTCTAGAATTTGGATTCCACCAGTAATGGAGCTGAAGAATAAAATTTTACAGGAAGCACATAGTTCAAGATATTCAATCCATCCAGGGAGTACCAAAATGTACAGAGATTTAAAGGAAAATTATTGGTGGCCAGATATGAAGACGGAAATTGCGGAATGGGTTAGCAGATGTTATACGTGTCAGAGAGTTAAAGCCGAGCATCAGAGACCAAGTGGATTGCTACAGCCATTGGAAATTCCAGAGTGGAAGTGGGAACATATTGCCATGGATTTCATAGTTGGATTACCAAGAACAAGAGCTAATCATGATGCCATCTGGGTTATAGTGGACAGACTTACCAAGTCAGCTCATTTTCTGCCTATAAATGAAAGATTCTCGCTCGATAAGTTAGTCCATATGTACCTAAAGGAAATCATAATTCGTCATGGAGTTTCAGTGTCTATCGTATCTGATCGAGATCCAAGATTTAATTCGAGATTTTGGAAGAATTTTCAAGAATGTTTGGGAACGAGACTGAATATGAGTACGGCCTATCACCCCCAGACGGACGGCCAAAGTGAAAGAACGATCCAGACAATCGAGGACATGTTACGTGTTTGTGCTATTGATTTCAAAGGAAGTTGGGACGAGCATTTACCCCTGGTAGAGTTTGCTTATAACAACAGTTACCACGCCAGCATTGGGATGCGACCCTATGAAGCCCTTTATGGACGCAAATATAGATCTCCAGTATATTGGGACGAAATAGGAGAACGCAAAATACTTGGACCTGAATTGGTGCAGCAGACAAAGGAAGTTGTTGAAGTAATCCAGAAAAGATTGATAGCAGCACAAGACCGTCAAAGGAAATATGTAGACCAGTCAAGGAAAGACATGGAATTCGAAGAAGGAAGCTTGGTATTACTGAAAGTATCACCATGGAAAGGACTAACGAGGTTTGGAAAGAAAGGAAAGCTGAGCCCAAGATATGTCGGACCTTTTGAGATTCTAAAGTGCCCTGGCAAAGTAGCTTACGAGTTGGTGTTACCTCCGCACATGGAGCATATTCACAATATTTTTCACGTATCGATGTTTAAGAAATATAATCCAGACTTCAGGCATGTAATAGAATATGAGCCAATAGAGCTTCAGGCAGATTTGTCATATGTAGAGAGTCCAATAGAGATTCTAGAGGAAAGAGAGAAAGTATTGAGTAATAAAGTGGTAAAGCTAGTAAGAGTATTATGGAGAAACCCAAAGGTTGAAGAGTCAGCCTGGGAGTTAGAAAGTGATATGAGAGAAAAGTACACTCATTTGTTTTCTTAGGAGATTCTGAGGACAGAATCCTTTTAAGGGGGAATAGATGTAATATCTGAGATATATCGTGTAATTATTTTCGCTAATAAATAATTATTATTTGTGATCAGTATCTATTATATGAATTAATTTTTAAGTGTTATCTGTGTTTGGATATTTAAAAATAATATTAATTGAGTATTTTAATTTTTATATGTCCAAAATAAAATATAGATAATTGTCATATCTTCCTAATTATTTTTATGTTGATTTATGAATATATAGGAATCATATGAATTTTATAAAATCTTTTTCCGGGTATTTAAAATCTATTTTATAAAAACGGGAACCAACCGACGTTATCCGTTGTTACGTTTTTGGAACCGGAAACTCTTCCGAGAACTCCTTCCTAACCTTATTGCAATATTCCGAGCATATTCCATGTTTTGACTTTTTCGATCCGGCGTACGGCTTGTCCTGTGCGGGTCCCGGCGCAACATTTTTGATACAATATTCGTTTCGGTAAATCAATAAAACTCGTATTTTCGATAAACGAGAGCTTTTTATTAAACTATCACAATTATCACCTCATAATACGTGTAACCAGGCGCTGAGACCAAGACCGCAGTACAAATTGTACTGATTTGGATAATTATCCCGAAAACCGATACCGTTTGGATCAGTTTTTATAAATGAACGTACCGTTTTATATCCGGAATGATCCAACGTGATACTAATTTTCCGAAATATAAATAGCCTTTACCGTATTTTATTTCGTACCAGAAATCATTTGCAAACAGTATTTACAGAATTTTTACAGAGAAAATACTAGAACTATAAATTGTTCTTCGTAATCAAATACAAATTTGGAAGAGTTATCGATATCCGATTTTGGCGTACATATACTCAAAACGAAGCTACTGAAATCTAGAATCCAAATCTTTCATCCGTTTCACTGCAGATTTCAAAGGTATTTTCTGATTTAATTACTTATATTCGAATTTCTTAAAAATAAAATTATGAATTTTTGTTCGAGCTATTGTTTGTATGTTTTGATGATTGCATGTGGTAGAACTTTTCATTCTGAAGATTTTGGTATATCATACGCTTGATTTGGAGTTCAATAACGTGTTTAATTTTGTGTTTGATTCTCGGAATTAGAAATTAGGGTTTATATTATCTTGAATGTTTTCAATTCGATTTAGGGGAATCTTTGTTAGGGGTTATCTGTCGAATTTGATGGTTGATATGTGTTCCTGGTTGAATATGGAATCGATTCGTATATAGTATAGCAACGGACGATTCCTGGTTTGTGCGAATCGATCTCTTGAATGTGTCGCCGGTGTTCTTAAAGTTTTTGGCCGGATTTTCGTTTCCAGATGTCGTTTGGTCCATTTGTTAATTGATTTGAACTCCTGAAGTGATTTAGAATGAAAACCCCTCTTGAATCGTGTTAAACCATCCTGTTTTCGCTTGAATCGGGGCACACCGGAGCCGTATTCTGGTCACCAGAATCTGGGTTCATGAAGAACCCGTTTCTGTTCTTGGTGACCCGGAGTTCTGACCCGGTTTGACCCGGTTTTGATCCAAAATTCTGTAAAATTAATTTCTAACTTCTGTTTTTACAGTTTAGCCCCCCAAGGTTTCCCAGCTTTGCAGAAATGGGATTTCTGTTTCAAAAACTTTTAAAAATCAGATTTCTTCTATAAATTCATTTCCAAAATTGGTTTTTAATTTCTAAAAAAAATTCTAAAAATTATTATTTTAATTCCAAAAATTATTTTTAATTCAAAAATAAATCTGAATTAATTAGTTAATTAACTTCAGTTAATTTTTAATTAATTATTAATTGATTTTAATTAATTATTTAATTAGATTTAATTATTTAAAAATGATTTAAAAATTTCGAAAAATAGTTTCGAGCTTTAAAATATTATTCTAAATTATTTCCAAGGCTCGAAAATTATTATAAAATTGTTTTGAAGCCTGAATTGGCCAACCGAGCCCTATTTATTACTCTGAAATTGATCCAACGACCCGTTTTAATTTTAAAAAATGTTTTAAAAATCATTTTAAGTACCTGAAAGCCGATTTATGACCCGAGACTTCTTTATAAATGATATACCATTGATTATGTGACGTGTTATGTGTTATATGTGGCTTGTTGGTTAACTGTCGGTCTATATATTCGATGTTTACTTGTTTATTGCATAACTTTCAATCCGTTAATCGGATTTGGGTGAAACGAAGGGTAGATAGAAGTATGTGTCGAATAGAATCGTATGAGTTAAATATTGATAGATGCTTATGATATGTGAGCAGAAGAGGCAATGCCTAGAAAAGGGAAACAGATTGTAAAGGAGTAAGACAGTGTGGTGATTGAGAGCAAGTGCAGTGTAGTAAGCTAGTACCAGGCAAGTGTTTTGAACTTTCTCGAGATATTATAGTGATTGATAGTCCTGTTTTATATTGCAAGTGCTTTGAGGCACTGAACCCTAACCATGAATCCAGTTATTGATCTTGAGTCGTAAACCTGATTCTTTCTAGACCATTGATTGTTGTATACCCAATTATGAACCACAAATATACGATACTACTCCACCAATACATACAAACTAAACACCATGCACTGAATCGAATTACCTACGCACTCAAACCATTGTATCTTATGCTTTAAAAGACCAAATCCTTGAAACTCTGAAACATCATTTCCTTTGTTATCCAATTCTTTCCTTACCCAGCATCCAAGCTTTGAAATTACCTTACTGATCCTTATGAAGATTGAAACCCTTTCATTGTTGAACACTCAATGTTGTTAATAATTCTGATTATTGTTTATTATTGCTTATTCTGTTATTATGTTAGAATTGGATTGTTTTTATAAAATTGTAGACCAGATTCGTGGTCAGACCATATAATGGTCAAGTTAGGCCAATGTGTGCCTTGGATCCAGTAGTTATAGCAGTGTTGTGTGCTTTGCTCGGGGTTAGTGCGTGACTGATCAGCAGCCTAACCTTTATTTTTAAAATGAAAATATAATATTCAATTCTAAATCATAATCCATTGTTCATTTAATATCATAACCGTGTTCACCTGATGATCATTATTCTCAGTTTTGTCATTATGACTTGCTGAGCTAGTTAGCTCATTTGTGCGATGTTGTTTTTATTCTTTTCCAGTTAAAAAGGAACCAGTTGGTAGCGAGGATCCCCAGTCCAGCGCGAGAACTAGGGGTACAGGTTGATCAAGTTGAGCTAGTAGGCTTCTTTTGGGATAATTTAAGTTTGTAAAAGTTTATAATAATGTTTAATACTCAGTTCTGAGTTTGAATAGTTGGGATTTGAACGATTTGTAATATAATAGTGTGTTTGGCTTGTGTGCATACTTTAACCTGTTACGGTCCGTGGTAGTTGGTAAGTAGGGTCATTGTATATTATTATTATCTTTATTATTATTATAAACAGGTTATAAATAAGGTGTGTGTGGACCCCAAACTTCTGACCCGGGTTTGGAAGGCGCCGCAGTAATGGTCTTATCCTTGGAGTTGAGCACAGAAGTAGTCCAAATCTCCTCAACAACTTCACAGTAGATGATTGGGGACTCAAGCATGGCATAACTCAATTTGCAGCTTCGAATGAAGTCCATCATTTTGTGATAGTCTTCAGATACAGGAATTTCCTTGTTCACCAAAGCTACAAAGTTGTTTTTTTCATATACATACCCAGTTTGAGACATGATTTTGACTGCGGGTGCCATTACCGTGATTGAAAGTAGTTGCAGAAAGGGTTTTTTTTTCTTTGGAGACGAAGAGAGATTAGTGATAGTTTTGAGAAAGATAAAAGTGAAAATGAGAATGAAATAGGATTTTATACTTTCTCAAACATAAACGGTTAAAAAATAAAAGAAAAAATAAATTAGCCAATCAAATTAGCCAAAATAGCCGTTTAAAATAAAGAAAAGTGTCAAAATTTTAATGATTATCCATCGAAGTATACTTACAGGCTGTAAGTAAATTTGACGGATAATATCTATAATTAATGGCTAAAATTGAGAGCAATTCAACGGATAAGGATTAAAAGTACCCAGAATAATATTTGATATATCAATGGATGATAAAATTCAACGAATATTCATTTTCAACGGATAATGAACATCCGTCGAGATGTAAATTCTGACCTAGCAAAAATTTCATCTTTGACAAGAAATATCAAATTTTATTCTAGCTGCATTTCAAATTGCTTAGACATCAAAACAGATTAAGAGTAATTAAGCATACCTAACTCACTTACCAACCTAGTAAAGGTGGATTCATCAAGTGGTTTGGTGAAGATGTCTACAAGTTACTTCTTACTTGGAACAAAGTGAAGTTCCACAGTACCATTCATGACATGATCTTTAATGAAGTGGTACTTGATGTCAATGTGCTTGGTCCTTGAATGTTGTACTGAATTTTCAGTAATTGCAATGGCACTTGTGTTATCACAGAAAATAGGAATCTTATTCACCTGTAAACCATAGTCCAACAGTTGATTTTTCATCCATAAAATATGTGCACAACAACTACCAGCAGCAATATATTCAGCCTTAACTGTAGAAGTAGAGACTGAATTTTGCTTTTTACTGAACCAGGTACTAGCTTATTTCCTAGAAATGGGCAGGGACCTATAGTACTTTTTCTATCAATTTTACAACCTGCATAATCTGCATCTGAATAACCAGTTAGATTAAAACCAGAATCTCTAGGATACCAAATACCAAGTTTTGGTGTTCCTTTGAGATATCTGAAAATTCTCTTAATAGCTACTAAATGAGATTCTCTAGGATTAGCCTGAAATCTAGCACAAAGACAGGTAGCAAACATTATATTTGGCCTACTGGCTGTTAAATATAAAAGTGAGCCAACCATGCCTCTATAGCTTGAAATATCCACAGATTTTTCAGTAGTGTTTACTTCGAGTTTAGTTGCAGTGGTCATAGGAGTTTTTGCACATGTGCAATCCATTAAGTCAAACTTCTTTAAAAGATCATAAATATATTTGGTTTGACTAATGAATATTCCATCACTAACTTACTTAACTTGTAAACCAAGAAAATAAGTTAGTTCTCCCATCATGCTCATTTCAAATTTACTTTGCATCAATTTGGCAAACATTTTGCAAAGTTTTTCATCTATAGAGCCAAATATAATATCATCTACATAAATTTAAACAAGTATACTAGAGCCATTAACATTTCTATAGAATAAGATTTTATCAACAGTACCTCTTGTGAAATGATTTTCTAAGAAAGACTTTGATAAGGTGTCATACCAAGCTCTAGGTGCTTGCTTCAGTCCATAAAGTGCTTTCAAAAGATAGTAGACATATTTTGGAAAATTGGGATCTTCAAAACCAGGAGGCTGACTGACATAGACTTCCTCCTCCAAGTCTCCATTCAGAAAGGCACTTTTAACATCCATTTGATAGACTTTGAAATTGGCATGGGCTGCATAGGCCATATTGATTCTGATGGCCTCAAGTCTTGTAACAGGAGCAAAAGTCTCATCAAAATCTATTCCTTCTTGTTGACAGTAGCCCTTAGCAACCAATCTAGATTTGTTCCTAACCATTATACCATTTCCGTCCATCTTGTTTCTGAATACCCACTTGGTGTTAATAGGATTCTTTCCTTTAGGCTTGGGTACCAGCTTCCAAACTTTATTCCTTTCAAATTGGTTTAGCTCCTCTTGCATAGCTAATACTCAATCAGGATCAAACAGAGCTTCTTCTACCTTTTTTGGTTCTTCCTGAGACAGGAAGCTGTTGTACAGACATTCTTCTTGAGTTGCTTTCCTTGTTTGCACTCTTGAAGATGCATCACCAATAATTAGCTCAAATGGGTGATCTCTAGTCCATTTTCTCTATTGTGGTAGATTAGCTCTAGATGAAGAGGCCTCATAGTTGTCTTGATGTATGACTGAGTTTTGATTAGAAGAAACTCCCCCTGAGTTTGTGGATCTTTGACTTGGTGTTGGGGTTCTTTCTGATTGTGATCTGTATTGGCTTTCAACTCCTATTTATGGCTCAGCGGATGTTGATCTTTTCCTTTCGATGGATGATGAAGGTTGTCTCTCAACGGATGATGCACTTGGTCTTTCAACAGATATTAAATTATGTGTTTCACTTGTTGTAGGCTTTTCTGCATTATCCTTAGATATTGTTTCTTGATCACCTTCGTCATCACTATCATCACAAATCATCTCAACATTGTCAAATTTGAGGCTTTCATGGAAATCTCAATCTAGAAATCCTTCAATCTTTTTATCATCAAACATAGCATGTACAGATTCCATAACAATGTTGGTTCCGAGATTGTAGAATCTGTATGCTTTTCCAACTGCATATCCAACAAAGATGCCTTCATCTGCTTTGGCATCAAACTTTCCATGCTGATCAGTTTGATTCCTTAAGATATAGCATTTAAAGCCAAAGACATGAAGAAAGTTTAATGTTGGCTTCCTATTCTTAAACAATTGGTAGGGTGTCATGCATTTTGCTTGATTAACCAAAGAAATGTTCTGAGTGTAGCATGCAGTATTTACAGATTCTTCCCAAAAGTATGTTGGTAACTTTGATTCTTCTAACATTGTTCTTGTAGCTTCAATAAGAGATCTGTTCTTCCTTTCCACCACTCCATTTTTTTGTGGGGTTCTTGCTACAAAAAACTCATGCATGATCCCATTCTCTTCACAAAACAATCTCATCACAGAATTCTTAAACTCAGTTCCATTGTCACTCATGATTCTTCTAACCTTGAAATCAGGATGATTGTTGACTTGCCTAATGTGATCGATGATGATTTTACTAGCTTCATCTTTGGATTTGAGAAAATATGTCCAAGAGATCTTTGAGAAATCATCAAAAATTACTAGGCAATATCTTTTCTTTGAGATGGACAACACATTGACTGGTCCAAATAAATCCATGTGCAGTAGTTGTAAAGGTTCTTCAATTGTTGAATTAAGCTTCTTTTTGAATGATGCCTTGATCTGCTTTCCAATCTAACAGGCATCACACAATCCATCCTTTGAGAATTCCACTTGAGGAATGCCTCTTACCAAATCTTTCTTGATTAGTTCACTCATAGTCTTGAAGTTAAGATGGGACAGCTTCTTGTGCCATAGCCAACTTTCATCTTGACTAGCCTTGCTAAAGAGACAAGTGACAGATTCTGCATTTGATGAGTTGAAGTCAGCTAGATACACATTTCCTTTTCTCACACCAGTGAGAACCACTTTGTTGCTTTTCTTGTTGGTCACAACACATGCTTTAGAATTGAATGTTACTGAGTTGCCCTTGTCACAAAGCTGGCTGATACTCAACAAATTATGCTAGAGTCCATCCACTAGGGCAACTTCCTCAATGATGACATTGTCCTTTGTAATCAAGCCATATCCCACAGTATAACCCTTGCTATCATCTCCAAAAGTAATACTTGGGTCAGCTCTCTCCTTGAACTCAGTGAGCAGGGTAGAATCTCCAGTCATGTGCCTTGAGCACCCACTATCCAAATACCAAAGATTTTTTCTATTTCCTTGCACACAAAAAAATCAAATCAAGTTGATTTTGGTACCCAGGTTTCCTTGGGTCCTGTTTTGTTAGCCTTTTTCTTAGGTTTCTTAGGCTTGTCCTCATTTGACTTAGGTATTTGAGATTCATCCTTAGTCAATTGAGTGGAACCTTTAAAACCATTCATCATTACAGAATTATCATGCACATGCTGGTTAACATGGAAAGGTATATTTTGTGCAAACATGTTATTCCAGTAAGGCATGCTAAATGGTATTTGTGGCATACTAAATGCAGCATAGTAAGGATATTGTGCAAATGGCATATTAGAAAATTGTGCATTCAAATTATGTGCAGGCATAATATTCATAGGCATTGTAGGCATGTAGGAAATGAAGGAGGAGCATACATGGGTGCATGCATAGCAAGTTTGCAATTAACAGACAAATGTTTAACACTACCACACTTCACACAAATTTTTATAGGTGCATATTTATCAGGTGTGTAGTTGTTATGTTTGTTAATTCCTACTTTCCCAATCCTATTATTTTTCTTTTTTGATTCTGCTTTAACTTCTCTTTTCTCCAATCTGTCATTCAATTGCTTGATTGACAGATGCCCTACATTGACTCTCTTATTCTTTTGCACTTAACTTGTTTCTCCTAGAACAAAGTTCTTGGAAGCTGATCCATAATTCTCATTTAACTTAGCTATCTGGGATTTGCTAACTAGCTTTCTTTCACTCAACGGATGTGATTCCTTGTCTTTCGACGGATAATTATTTTGATTATTCTACGGATAATCTTAATTATCCGTCGAATCCACATCTGTTGAAAATCCTTCTTCCAAGTTGGGATTCAGTTTCTCCTTGCTCTTTTTCCAGGCTTCATCACAGAAGGATTCTATACCTTGAACTTTAGTAATTTTATCATGGACATCTCTAGATGATTTCCATGCCTTAATTACTTCATGTTCTCTTTCAAGTTGCTTTCTTAAAATATCCTCTTTCTTTAAGGATTCAGTCAGTTCATCCTTGGCAATCTTGCACTCCATCTTCAGTTTTTCAAACTCAATAAATTGAGTTTCTAACACATTGTTTCTTTCACTTAAAATCATATTATTCTCTTTAATTTTAGTGTTTTCTTTAGTGAGAGATTTGAGTGTAACACGCAGATGATATAATTCAGTAGACATGTCATTTATAGCATCATTACACTCAGCTTTACATAAATATGATAGATTAGTGGTGATTACCTGATTACTGGATGAACTGACTTCTGTTTTATCTGATTTGGCCATAAGTGCTAGATTAACATAGCTTGTATCATCATCCTCCTCTAATACATCAGCAGCCCAGTCATTTTCCTGAGTTAGAAAGGCCACTTCCTTCTGTTTGAGCAACTCAAAGTATTTCTTTTTGTAGTCCACGGGCTCAAACTTCTTTCTATCAGAATCAGGCTTCCTGCATTCACTTGCAAAATGACCACTCAAGCCATACTTGAAACATTTAAATTTTGACTTGTTAACCATGTTTCTGTTTGGCTTGGATGCTCCAAAATTCTTCTTGAATTTGAGCTTGGCAAACCTTCTGGATAGAAAAGTCAGATGTTCATCTATGTCATCCATATCATCTTGACTAAGATGGTCTTCATGTTCAGCTACTAGCCCTTTTCCTTTGCCATCACAAACTCTAGGGTTTGGTGCAGATTCCACAGCTTAAACCTTTATCTCTTTCTATCTCTCTTGCTCAGCAACCAATGCAATGGATCCTCCCTTCTTCCTCCCTTTCTCCAGCTTCTCATCTTGTTCTATTTCAAGCTCATAGGTCTTTAGAATCCCATACAGTCTATCCAAGGTAAATTCCTTGTAGTCTTGAGAGTTTCTTAGTGAGACTATCATAGGCTTCCATTCCTTTGGTAGAGATATAAGGAACTTGAGGTTTGAGTCCTTTGTCTGATAAACTCTTCCATGCAGCTTTAGAACATTCACCAGCTTTTAAAATCTACTAAAAATGTCAGTGAGTGACTCACTTTCTTCACCATGGAAATGCTCATATTGCTGAATCAAGAGTTGCATTTTATTTTCCCTTACCTGCTCAGTTCCATCACATATAACTTGAATTGTATCCCAGACCTCTTTAGCAGTTTTTCAATTTATGATATTGTCAAACATGTCACCATGAACACCATTAAACAAAATATTCACGGCCTTCTTATCCTTATGAACTTGTTCAATATCTGGATCAAACCATTCTGCTTAAGATTTGGGGATAGATGGCTCATTTCCTGTAGCAGCTCTCATAGGGACATGAGGACCTTTCTCAATGTAGTCCACATATTCTTCATCTTGAAAGAGGAGATGCAGGTGTATTTTCACCTTCCAATGGTGATAATTGTCTTTGTCCAAAAATGGAATCTTTACTCCAATATCTAGTATGCTCATCTTGTTAGTTGTTGTGATCTTTAAACTCTTCGTTCTTCAAGAGCTTGCTCTGATACCAATTGTTATTCCCAAAAAATCTAACAAAGAATTACAGAAGGGGGTTGAATGTAATTCTGGCTCTTTTTGGATTTTAAGAATGGTTCTACCTTGAATATATAATTGTGTTTGATTTAGCTAAGGTGCAGAATAAAAGTATTGAAGAAATCAAACACAAAGTAATCAAATAAAAGTATTTAAAAACTTTCTGGTGGATTGAACTTTTCCACCAGAGATATATATAAATTCGAGAACTCTGTTGTAACGCCCCCAAATCCGGGATCAGAGGATTTGGTCGTCACTATGAAACCTCAATCCAAATCAACTTGTTTAATCAATATACAATTGCCAGCGAAAGATATTTAACATCTATGACCCCAAACTAATCCAAGATCTTTTAAGGTTACAGTTCTAGAAACAAGAATTCCAAATTCCACCAATAAATTTTTCTCTTTCTTTTAAAACTCTTTTCAATAAATTCTAATTCAAAACTAACTCGCTAGTATAACGTCAAAAAGAAGTATACTAGCCCAACAATAAAATAAAATAACATAATTATAATATAATATAATATAAACAACTTTATACAATAAAACTTACACTAAGTTGCAAACCCTGGACCCATCACCTTCCAAGAGCTTCTTCTTTGCTTCCTCGAATTACACGGCTAAACAGCGCAAGTTAATCCTCACAGGAGGTTAAATTTAAAAACAGGCAAGTATGAGCGGAAGAAATACTCAGCAAGATCATTGTAATACATATATATGGTCGTTTTGATATAAAACCGACATCTGCAATAGCGCAGATCATTTTAAAAACATAATTGCTGAAATAGAAAATTTATTAAAGAATCGGATAATTGTTTCATACTGTATTCAAAACTCTTTTGATATTTTCGAGCGAAATGCTTCAGCAATATTTTGAATCTTGATGAGAATAAAACTTGTAAAACAGTGTTTACGGTAATATCGTAAACAACATCAACATGAAATAATGATTATGGAGTGAATCATAAACTTTATTCAAAATCGAACTTTTGATATTAATACTCATTTTGTTGTCATATCAAATTAGATATCAATATGAACTTTGATGCTCGCAACATCCCATACTGAAGTCAACATCAATCATCTATACTAATACCACCTTTGATATTTAACAACAAAGTAAGTATCAGCGCAAATCAGAAACTGAATCAAAACTGCATTTTACCATTAATCCAAAACATAAACAGTTGATAAAAATCATTGATTCTATGATTATCAAAAACAATATAATAATTTAGATTGGAATCCTCGAACGACGGTGTGTTGCCGCCGATGATCAGCCGCGGAGCAACACTGTAATAACTCGAATTTTTGAGACCTTGTAAAACATTTAATGAATAGTAACCCTGACAGACAGGAAAAAAACTTTTGAGCCCACACTATATAGTGCATGAGAAAATGAGTTTCGGAATTGATATTACGACTATACGTACCAAATGAGTGTATGTAAACGTTATTAGTTTTCGAAGAAAACGAACTTTGAAAAACGACCATATTTACGACAAATCAAGGATTACGGGAATCACAATATAATTACGAGATTAAAACCCTATGGATTTATATTCAAGTAGGATAAATAAAAATATAATAATAAGTGCGAATGGAATTACATTGCGAACCATTTACGAGTTAGTATTACGGAGAACGTTTAAGTAACCGAGCGAACGCGTAAGCGATTAATTAAACGTAACGCACTAACTAAACCATGGTAAGGAAGTAACCATGGTTATTTCATCAAATAGTGAGCTAACCCTAGGAGGACCAATCTAGCTAGCAAATAGTGTGCTAAGGAGCTAACCTTGTAGTTTAGCTTGTAAGCTAGCAAACTACAAAGATATGTCCATGAATTTGGAGACAAGGAATAAACCTAATGCTATCCTAGGAAGAAAAAAGATCAATTTGAAAAGATATCAAGTCACCTTCCAAGAAG
This sequence comes from Apium graveolens, assembly GCF_009905375.1. Classification (NCBI taxonomy): domain Eukaryota; kingdom Viridiplantae; phylum Streptophyta; class Magnoliopsida; order Apiales; family Apiaceae; genus Apium; species Apium graveolens. The sequence goes on from NC_133655.1 coordinate 213,612,080, forward strand.
CAACCTAGAAATCATCCAAGAGAAGCAATCAAGTGCTATAAATACCCCCCCCCCCCCCTCACAAAGCTCCCATTCGGCTATTTTGAAGAAAAAGGAGAATTGGAATTCAAAACTCCAAGCTCTAGTTCTTGTAAAATCACACAATTAATTCCCAAGCCTCCTAGCAACTAAACTAAGGTAAGAAAAATCTTTCATCTCTTTTTATCAAGGTTTGATGGGTGGAATAAATTCAAGAAACTCCCTAGTGAATAGTGTGAATAGTAACCTCTCTTTGGTTTCTTGATTTTAATGGTGGTTTTAGGTTCTAAAACTCATACCAAGCACTTCCAAGCCTCCACCATCCTCAAGAACACATCTCAAGCTTTCAAGAAAGGTAAAAATCTTTGGCCTAACTTTATTTAAGGTTCATGTTTAATATCCATTTAGTGGGTGTTAGTAAACCTAACTTACTAAGTATTATTGATGAAATCTTAATGATTAAGTTAAGTAGACTTAAGGTTGGTTGTTGTTTCCTCAAGAACATGATTTTATTGAGAGGAGTTTGTGTGTTAATGATGATATGATGATTGTTGGTGGTTGTGTTGATAGTTAAGGCGTAAACGAAACCCCGATCGTAAAACGTAACTTCGTTAAAACCAACAAACCGTAACTTTAAGTTTCTGCAGAAGGTCCCGAAGAACTGTATATTCTTGAAAAATAATCTTTTTTGATAGAAAATATTATAAGGATCGTTTAGACGCTTGAATCGCTTGATTCCGATTTACGGATCAAAAGTTATGGTAGTTTTAGTAAAAGTGATTTACGCGATAAAAACTGCTACGAATTATAAACTTTGAAAATATAAAGGATAGGCTTAAAAGTATTCATAAATCATGAACTTTTTACAGAGAGTAAAATATTGAGTTTCCTAACTTGCATAAAAATTTCAAGTGAAAATAATGATTTCTTAATTTTATAAAAATGTAGGAGCCAGACCGCGCGAGTAGAAACCGTAAGAATCTTTAAGCGGAGCCGACAACGATAATGAGAATGAACTCAAGATACTTAGGAAAATGAAGTGACCATAAAGTGATTATGACTTAAAAGAAATGTTAAGGGTAGTATGAGTTGAGAGGGTGTATAATGAGTAGCACATGAGTACGAGTTACCGTAAGTTAGGACGGAACCTAACGAAATGAAATATATTTATGGTTATAGATTTCCGAGCGGAACCTAGAGCATCCTCCACCTCGAGATACCCAGGCAAGTTTACAAACCCAACTCCATTTTTACAGTTGTGTTGTGAAATTATTGTTTTACTATCATCGCTTAAATACCATGTTTGCCATGATACGTAGTTGTTAAATTTTCGAATAATATAGCGATGTTGTACGATAAGTATATATTGTGAAATGTTATTTCGCTTTAAGGCGTGACATATTATATAAGACCGAGAGTCGGTCGGGATTTAAGATAAAACCCGGGAATCATTTCGGAGATATTATAGGGCGGATATAAGTCCATAATAGTACATTTTAAAGGGACTCATTGTCCATTTACGAAACATTAAAACACCTCGAACTTTTAAAATGATTTCCCAACGAGCATATTCCCTCAACTATATTTTATTGATTCGGATAGTAAATATTATATACGTATTCCTTTATTATAGGAGTAGTATACTTCAACGTTTATTTATTCAAACCCGATTAATCATTATAGATTATTAATTATGTAAATACAAACTAGTTGAGGAATATTATTTAAATAAATCTTTTAAAGAGTAAACTCATTCGAGTTATGATTAATATCAATTATCATTTAATTAATTATAGACTATTATTTAATTAATTATTTATTAAAGGATTGTTATTGATTTAAAAATCATAGATCCTGATATACTTTCTGATTTAGAAGTATTATTCGAATAATTTCAGATCGTCGGTGAATATTATCCCGACTTATTATTATATTGAATATAGTTTCGAGAAGAAACTTTTTCCCCTTATTAATTATCTGTTGACAACGGTCAACTCACATCCTTAGTACTTCCACCGAAATTCTCGAAAGTACGTATATACATATATATACACTTATATTTTAAAGAGATAAACTATTTCTATCAACAAGCAAAACGCTTGGGGAACTTCGATGTGGTTCAAGTTCTCGAGATTGATAGAATTCTTTTGAAAGGACAATGGAGGGGTAGACTCTGGTACTATGTGTGCTAGATGGTCTACCAAAGGTACCGCAGGCGAAGGTACTTTGTGTACTCAGGAACTTGTGAAGTATGCGCATACCCGAAAATGGGACACGTAGCCCGAATGCGGCCAGGGTGATACCCGAGAGATGACGGTTTCGTCCTTTTACTAGTAAAGAAGGTTACTTCCGTAGTACGACTGATCATCGTATGCGGTGGCTCCAGTGAGATGTCCAAACTCTTCCAATTGGAATTGATATGCAATACCGTAACCCAAGCCTAGGTGCTGGGATTACTATTAAGGTATTCGCAGGTTATAACCCCTTAAAGAATTGTTTTCGTAAGAAGGTGTGGGACACCAAGAAATCTATTTTCAAATAAAATATATATATAATATATGATGTTATTATACAGTCATTTTCATACTGTACATTATTATGCTGAGCATTATAGCTCACACTTGTTTTCTTAAATTGACACAACACAACAGTCAATCAAGATGCCTGCCATGAGAACAACAGCCAGGAAACGGGTAGGAAATGGCCAGCTGTTCCGTAGATTATTTGGTGTTGTACCTCAGGTAGTCAGAATAAGCTGGATTAGTTTTCAGTTGTTTATAGTTTGGCTTATTTATAAGTATGGTTTATGTAAGATAAGAAATAAGAAACGTATATTTGGCCGGAGGACTAACCTTACCTAAAGGTCACTCCCCGGTAAGACTAATTATATTTGGGTTGTAATAAAATTTCTCTAGTAATGATGGTTCGTTTCCAAGACAAAAACCTGTAAGTGTGTGTGTGATAAGTGTGGGGTTGTGAAGCGTGAGTATTTATATATTGTAGTGTGAGTTTAGATGGCATGGCTTCCGAGACTCCTGACCCCGGGTTTTGGGGCGCCACAGAAATGGTATCAGAGCCATAGGTTATCAAATCTTGGAAACGATAGGATATAAAATACGTAGACCTAAGAATAATAAAACAATCAATTAGAGCTCAAGTCAAGTTCGTCGTCAGGCTACATGGGTAGTCTTGACTGTTTTACCCTCAAGGAAATTCCAACTTTAAGTTAGTAATACCTTGCCTATTATGTCAGGTACCAATGGAGCCTAGGAGGGAGGTTGAACCTGTTGATGATGTCATGATTCCAGAGCGTGACCCTATTCCTGAGCCAGAGAGCCCACCCATTGATGATTCAGATGATGACCCTACTGAGGATGTCCTAGATGAGGAGACTGAGCTTCCTGTCCCCGTAGCTAATAGGGTAGTATGGAGAGATGTAGAGATGTACCCACACCAGGCTATTCGCTCTCCTACACCACCCCCAGGGATCCAAAACCCTATGTCCTATACTGATGATGATGATGAGGAGGCGATACATGTATAGTTCCATGAGGTCCATGACATATCCTCTAGCGGCCCAGATTCACCTCTACCACCACCGGCGACCATGCATGTAGCCGTACACGACTGGATAGTGGGTCAGCTTAACGCTGAGATCACTGCGGCATCTGCTCGCATTGCTGAGTTACGCCAGGCACTGACAGCTGAGAGAGCTACACGACTAGGATACCCAGGAGATTTCAGAGCTTCTTCCCCAACCATAGCCCGCAGAGAGATCGATGGGATCGAGCTCCGTACCAGGGTTTAGATGAGGATGACATCAGTGGGAGGATACATCCCGGTAGTGGATGCAGAGATGATGATTGCAGGAGCGATGAGGAGGGTGCGTGACCTCACTCACAGTGATAGTGACTGAGAGATTAGTGATTAGATGTAGACCTTGAAGAAGGCTGAGTGACTTGTCACCAATTTTGATAGAATTGCTAGTAGTAGATAGCGTTCCTAGCCTTTCAGGGTACACGGCTTATGTATTTTCATTTCAGTATTTAGAACTAGTAGTGATAGATTATAATCAGGCGTGTATGAACTCGGCTAGTTGTTTCATCCCCAAGATATAAATGGGAGATCTTATGAATATATATCTAAGCAGTTATTAAGAAATGATGTCTATATTACTGCACTTTATAAAACTTGTTAAATAATAAATGACATGCTTACATATGAACAAAATAACCCAACTGTTATAATCATGTGACCAATTTTCTTTATCAGAACAATGCCACCCCGTAGAAGAGGAACCAGGGCACAGCCCGCAGAGTCTGTTAACCAATAACGAGGTGACCCAGTAGTAAATGAAGAAAGTGAAGAAGACCTAGACTATAATGAATATGATGAGGAAGAATATGTAGAAGAAGAGGCTGAGGATACCCATCAGGGAGGGAACCCCATGAATGAATTTATGGAACTGCTAAGAGCAAATCTGAACCAACAGCCTATTCCACCACAGCCCTATGCTGCCCAACAGACTGGAGCTACTGCCTTTAGAGCCTTCAAATCCCTCAAACGCCCAGAGTTCCTAGGATCTGCCGACCCGTTGAAGCACGGGCCTGGCTCAAAGAAATAAAAAAATCCTTCGAGATACTAGGTGTTGAGGAACGACATAAGACCATTTTCGCTTCTTACATGCTGAAAGGAGAAGCTAACTACTGGTGGGAGTCCAAACGAAACCTAGAAACTGATGTTGTGATCCCATGGGATAGATTTACCCGACTGTTCTTAGACAAGTACTTCCCTAGGTTCATGGAAACCCAGATAGAGATTAGGTTTCTGGAGTTGAAACAGGATAAGATGACTGTGGCAGAATATGAGGCCAAATTTACTGAGTTGTCTAGATTTATACCAGAGTTTATGAATACCGAATAAAAGAAAGCACGAAGGTTTCAGCTTGGTCTGAAATAATGGATACAGAACCGAGTAGCAGTGTTAGAGCTGACAGACTATGCCACCTTAGTACAGAAAGCCTCGATTGTTGAAGCTGGCAGTGAGCAGATTGTGAAAAAAAAGGAAAATAGGAAGAGGAAGATAGGCAGTCAAGGAATAGGAATCGGGAACAGGAGCCTTCCGAGCAGGTTCGTCAGGGGAGTGGTGTCCCAACCTGCACGAGGCCCCGGATTCAGAAAGGCCCCGAGTGAGAGCGTTGGCCAAGGCGGCGGACAATCTAGGGCAATATTTCATAGCCAACCACGTGCCCCAATACCAGAGTGTCAACCTGTAAGAAGAAGCACCTTGGAGTATGTACCCAGATAAGAGCCCCTCTGAGATGTTACCTGTGTGACCAAATCGGGCACCTTGCCAACAGCTGCACCCGACCCAAAGTAACGTGTTTCCAATGTGGGAAAGTAGGACACATGAAGAGGGATTGCCCAATGTTGAAGCCCCCAGCCTCAGGAATGAGCAAAGCTGCATCCAACCGACCTCCAGCCGCTAGGACCTTCAACATGACTGTTCAGGATACTGTCTGAAACACTGACGTGATAGCAGGTACCCTTTTGTTAAATTCTGAACATGCAAATGTCCTATTTGATTCCGGAGCAACCAAGTCTTTTATATCTCAAGATTTTGCTAGAAAGTTAAAACTTAATGTCATACCCTTACGTGAAGTATTACGAGTGGAAATAGCAAACAAAGAAATAATCCCTGTAAATCAAGTATACCCTAAGTGCAAGCTGAAATTAGAAGGGAAGATCTTCGAGGTCGACCTAATATCATTCGCATTAGGAGAATTTGATGTGATTATAGGAATGGATTGGTTATCCAGTAATGGAATGCAAATAGATTGTGAACAGAAGAAAGTTAAGATAAGAGTGCAAAATGAAATAGAAGTAGTGTTTAAAGGTCAACTACAGAACCAAAAATTTCTGACCATGCTTCAAGCAAAGAGATTGTTAAGGATAGGTAACAAGGCCTATTTGGCTTATGTGATAGATACCAAGAAGGAGGTCCCCAATATATAGGACATACCCATAGTAAATGAATTCGAGGATATATTTCCAGAAAACTTACCAGGATTACCACATGACCGAGAAATAGAGTTCGCTATAGAGTTAACGCCAGGGACGGCACCAGTATCCAAGGCCCCATATAGGCTAGCCCCAGTTGAGATGAAAGAACTAGCTTCTCAACTGCAAGAATTATTAGATAATGGAATGATAAGGCCCAGTGTGTCGCCATGGGGAGCGCCAGTACTATTCGTCAAGAAAAAGGACGGCAGCATGAGATTATGTATAGACTATCGAGAGCTGAATAAACTGACTATTAAGAATAGGTACCCTCTTCCCAGAATTGATGACCTATTCGACCAACTCAAAGGAGCTGTACATTTTTCCAAAATAGATTTAAGAACAGGTAATAACCAGTTGAAAATCAAACCGGAAGATATACCGAAGACCGCTTTTCGCACTAGGTATGGACACTATGAGTTCTTAGTCATGTCGTTTGGGTTAACCAATGCACCCGCAGCCTTTATGGATTGGATGAACAGAGTGTTCAAAAAGTACCTGGATATATGTGTGATAGTTTTTATAGATGATATTCTAATATACTCAAAGACAGAGCAAGAACATGCAGAACATTTGAGGATAGTCTTAGAAATCTTGAGGAATGAGAAATTGTATGCCAAATTTTCGAAGTGCATTTTGGTTGAGAGAAGTTCAGTTTTTAGGACATGTGGTGAGTAGCAAAGGAGTTTTAGTTGACCCTGCCAAGATAGAGGCGGTATCCAATTGGGAAAGACCAACAACCCCAACAGAGGTTAGGAGTTTCGTGGGTTTAGCAGGATATTACCAAAGGTTCGTGCAAGACTTTGCTAAGATAAACGGTCCACTGACTAGACTCACCCAGAAGGCAGAAAAGTTTGTATGGACAGAGAAATGTGAGGAGAGTTTTCAAGAACTGAAAAGGAGGCTGGTGTCAGCACCAGTGCTCGCTCTTCCCGATGGAAAGGGAGAGTTTGTGATATACAGCGACACATCGCTTAAAGGATTAGGATGTGTACTAATGCAGCACGGCAAAGTTATAGCGTATGCCTCTCGGCAATTGAAGGAACATGAGAGCAGATACCTTACGCATGATCTAGAATTAGTAGCCATAGTATTTGCCCTAAAAATTTAGAGACACTACCTATACGGTGAAAAATGCGAGATCTACACTGACCATAAAAGCCTCAAATATATTTTTACTCAGAAGGAACTGAACATGAGACAGAGGAGGGTGACCGGTAAGGGAATGGAAGGATTATTTGAGATTAAGCTAGTACCAGAACTGACTGAAAAGATACGAGTATGTCAGGAAAAGAAGATGAGTAAGGAAAAAGGGACATTGACCGGTGAAGAAGTGAGATGTGAGAAGGATGAGAAAGGGATCATGAGTTATGCGTCCCGGATTTGGATTCCGAATGTGCAAGAATTAAAGTACGAGCTGTTGCATGAAGGGCACAGCTCTAGATATTCAATCCACCCAGGAAGTACGAAAATGTACCGTGACCTTAAGGAATATTATTGATGGCCTAACATGAAGAGAGAAGTAGCAGAGTGGGTCAGCAAGTGCTTGACATGCCAGAGAGTGAAGGCGGAACACCAGCGACCTAGTGGACTGTTACGGCCCCTAGAAATTCCGGAATGGAAATGGGAACACATAGCCATGGATTTATGACGGGCTTACCAAGGACAAAGACTAATCACGATGCTATATGGGTTATCATTGATAGACTGACCAAGTCCGCACACTTCTTACCAATCAACGAAAGGTACACCGTAGACAAGTTGGTAGATATTTACTTGAAGGAAATTGTAATAAGACACGGCGTTCCTGTAGCCATAGTGTCAGAAAGAGACCCGAGGTTTAATTCCCAATTTTGGAGAAGCTTCCAGGAATGTGTAGACACCAGACTAAACATGAGTACCGCTTACCACCCCCAGACTGATGGACAAAGCGAAAGGACTATACAGACCCTAGAAGATATGCTGCGAGTGTGTGCCATCGATTTCAAAGGAAATTAGGATGATCACTTACCCCTGATCAAATTTTCTTACAACAATAGCTATCACGCTAGCATAGGAATGCCCCCGTATGAAGCTCTTTACAGGAGAAGATGTCGTTCTCCCCTGTGTTGGGATGAAGTTGGAGAACACAAGATATTAGGACCAGAGTTAGTCCAGCAGACCAGAGAAATGGTAGGACTCATCAGGAAGAGACTGGTAGCAGCCCAGGACAGACAAAAGAAGTACGCCGACCAGACCAGGAAGGATAGGGAATATGAAGTAGGAGATTCGGTGCTATTGAAGGTATCTCCGTGGAAAGGAGTGATGAGATTTAGAAAGAAAGGGAAGTTGAGTCCCAGATTCATAGGACCCTTTGAAATTTTGAGGTGAATAGGACCTCTAGCTTACGAGCTCTGTAATAACCCCAATTTTTGGAATTTTTGAAACCCTTATGAATAGTGATTTTGCAGATTATGCTGAATGAGAAAACTTTTCATGCCACACTATGTAGGGGTTCTGTTATGGATATTCTGAGATTTTATTAGTACTCTATATGGTATATAAGTGTATGTAAAGATTGTCAGAATCCAATTCCGAACACTTTGATTTTTCCCGGAAATCCACCAGATACAGAAAGAAGTGAGTATAAGGTAACAGGATAAATAGGATTTAAATTCAAGGATTTTAAGAGGGGATCATAAAAAGGAATATAAAATATTGAGGAAGGTTTAGGGGAACCCAAGTGATAAGATCCCAGATATGATTCCTCAAACGATAAACGAGAACGAAAGTTAAGCGAACCGTATAACAGATCAGTGGTCATTAGGCAAGCAATTAGGAGTTAATCAAGGAGGTAGGGATGATGATGTCATCAAACCAACAAGAAGAAGACAAGTGTAACAAGATGACCTAAGCTTGATGACCTAAGCATGACAAGTGGGAAGGATTGGTTGGTTGATTGTGAGCCACACATTTTTCACCATGGTAAAAATTTAATTTAATTCCAAGACAAAAGGAAGCAACCAACCAACAAATATCATAACACAAATACAAATTGAAAGTTGACTTTTCCATTTCAAGAAGAAAGCTCTCGGCTAAAACAAACCCAGCAACTTCAAACTGCCATATCTCCTTCAATACTTACTCAAATGTTGTGTTCTATAGCTCGTTGGAAAGGTATTGAGATGGCCTACAACTATTGTTCACAAGTCTCTTCCAAATAAACATGGTAAGACCCTCATTTTTACAGTTCTTTAAATCGGACTTTTAGAAACTTCAAACCCTAACTTTGTGTTCTTGATTTCTTTGGAAAGATCAAGCTTGTAGGAGGCTCCATAAGGCTCCCTAGTAACTTTCCACCCTCCAAGAAAGGTATAAATCTTCACACCCTTTAGTAATAAGTTTGAATGTTGAAGTTTGGAGATGGTTTGGATGGATGAGTAGTAATTTGAATGATAAGCATGATTCGAGCTTAATTGTTAAGTAGTTTAGTTGAATTTAGAGATGTTATAATATATAATTGGATTGAGATCCTTGAGCTTATTATGACTGAAATAAGTAGCATTGATGTGTATCTTGAGTTGTTGTTGATTGGTAGTTGGATTGATATGATTTGGAATGGTAAAAAATTTGGAAATCGCGTAAACATAGCCGTCGTAATGTCCGATTTACTTTAGACTGCTTTTGTTCATAACATTAGGACCCGAGAAATCCCTGCTAGGTTTTGACCATTGCCATTTTTATATAGTTCATGTTATGAGCTTCGTTTTGATATGTGATTCGTTTGATTCCGATGTACGGTTTAGGAGAAACGGCCGTTTTAAGTAACGACGTTTCGCGAACGAAACATTACCCCTTGCCTTACTTTGAAACATAGGTTAAAGACCTTAAAGGACTAATTGGAGTATGAAACATTTATGTAAAGTGTAATAGGCAGTTGGTAAGACACTCGCGAAGGAATCGCCTTAAAACTCGTAATGGTTAATTTATTAAAAATGGTGGAGCCGAGGGTACTCGAGCGACTTAAGAGAATCAGTAAGCGCAAAGCGAGCGTTAGAGTCTAATTTGGTTAAAGTATAGATTTACAAGTGACTTCGGTTTAATTCCAACTTATATGTTGTTTATAGGTTACCAGACTCGTCCCAAGCCATTTGTAACCCCCAGTCACTCAGGCAAGTTTTCTACCCGTTATACTGTTGTTGTGATGTATATGTGTATATGCATGATCTTGTGATAAATGTATATTTGTTATTAGCAAATTCTTGCGATATATTGTAGCATGTGATATGGTATATATGCATGCATGTTTCGTATTCTTGATTTATATATCTGTTGGTTCAAATGCTTATTTGTTGCATAATACCTATGCTAGAGATAAGCGGTATTTGCGTATACCCTTAGTATAGGGGATCAAAAGGTGAACTTTTTCTAAAACCGGGAGGCGAGGCTCCCGAGTATAATATATATTTATATATATATATATATATATATATATATATTGATATAGTTTTTAAAACTATTAATCGAATAAGGTTTATTCGATAACTTTATTTTATTTAATGAATATTATTTTGAATATTCATTCGAGGGCTTATGACTTCTTTATTTTATTAAATGAATATTATTTTGAATATTCATTCGAGGGCTTATGACTTCTTTATTTTATTAAATGAATATTATTTTGAATATTCATTCGAGGACTTATGACTCCTTTTATTTTATTATTTGAATATTATTTGAATATTCATTCGAGTGCTTATGACTCCTTTATATTATTTATTGAATATTATTTGAATATTTATTCGAGGGCTTATGACTCAGTTTATATTATTTAATGAATATTATTTGAATATTCATTTGAGGATCTATGACTCCGATTATTTGCTGAGATATATTCTTTATTTTATTAAAGAATAAGGTGTCGATAATCAAACTTATCTTTGATTATTCAAACAAAGATAGTACTTTCGTATAAGTATATCTTTGGTTATTTAATACTCATTTCAAGTATAAGTTTTAAAACTTCTGCTTCAATTATTTTTATAAAGATTATTCTTTATGGGAATATTATTTAAATAATAATATTCAGATATTTTCTAATGTATTGGGACTGATTTATTTCATTAAATCAGCATTACTCCAAACACTCTTTAAAGTGTTTTCGAGTCTTCAAAATGATTTTTAAAAGTTAGAGGGGATCCCAAAACTCATTTTTATATTTAAGATCTTCCTTTTAAAGGGGATTTAAATACTCGTTCAAAACTTGAGGGATCCGGCTCAGTGGTGTATTTTACATTCGCAACGAGGTTGCTGTTTTGAGAACACATCTGGATTACTTGCCCATCATTCGGGAAGTAAGTTCATCTATTTAAGTCGGCATAAGCAACATGGGCTCAGTGGGCGTCCATGAAAGTGTAAGTGGCTCAGTGGGAGTCCATCAAATGCGTAAGTGGCTGAGTGGCAGTCCAGCATAAGGTCCTATTGCGGCCAGGGTGATGACCCGTGGGGAATTCGTCCATCTACTAGTAGAAAAGGTTACTTATTGGTATCTTTGCCTGATCAGCAAGATATCAGGTTTATGCCAAGGTTTTCTCCTTTCCAAATTCATTGGATATTGCAACTCTGTTTATAATTTTCATAACAGAGGTTTTCAAGGAGTGTATGAAATGTATATATATAGGTGTATATATATATCGGGATTTAATGAAGTATCTCGTAACTTTATTATTTATAATGATATTCAAAGATTGAATCTATTCAAATCTTATCTTGTAGTCTCATCTATGTGATGAACTTTTGAACTGATTATAACTTGAACGGTGGTAGTTCAAGTAATATTTGGAAAAGATATAAGTATATTGGGGTATCTTGTAACTTCATATTTTCAACTTATATCTAGTTAATGATTATCTTATGCATATCAAAGATTTTCAGAAAAACGTTGAGACAAGGGTAGATATATGAGATCACCTTGCAACGATATTTTTATACAGTTATAAACTGGAACTCTGTGTATATTATGCATGGAAGAGGACTTCCACGATTTTGAAAAGTATATATGTATATATACTGAATATTTTGCGACTTCATCGTATTAAGATATTAAACTTGGTTCATTTCTTTTGACCAAGACTTTCATGAGTACTATGAGAAGGCTTATATATTGTTAATCATTATACATATTATTTTGGTGGGCTTGCTGCTCACCCTTGCTTTCTTCTTTCATCACACAACAATAGATAGAAAAGATGAACAGGACCAAGCTCCCGATTCGTAAGCGGTTAGAAAACGTTTCGCAGTCTTCTGAAAGCGTTGATGTCGCCGTAGCTGAGGTAGGAGCTACCAATAGGCTAGGTTTTCAACTATTGATGAACCAGACTTATGTATAATATGAATTGTAATAATGGCAAGGAATATGTAAATTTATTCAGAACCTTTTTAAGGTGTAACGGTTTATAATTGTGGAATATAAGGACTTGTGTTATTTTTTAGTGTTCATCTCTGAGACTATAACTTGTGGTGTGTGTGTTTATTGTGGGGTCACAGTACAGAGTAGTTGATTATTTATTAAGATTGGGTGTTATTAAGGGAAATGGAACTCGTGACAACCCGGATCCCCGACCCCGGATTTGGGGGTGTTACAGAAGTGGTATCAGAGCTAAGCGTTATAAACCTCAGAGATGATGTGACGTTAAGATAATAAGTTCACTAAGATAATAAGAACTCTTACCAAGTTCCTAGTCGGGCTACCTAACGTAGTACTGACAATTAAAACCCTTATGGGAACCCTTATAAATATCGTGATAGAAGCGTAGTTCGTTATCGTATGTGGTAGCGGGACTCCGAACCCTGAGGTTGAGGAGCAACAACGCGATGATATTTTATTACTTATTGGAGATCAGATTATGGATCCGATAGAGTGTCCTAACACGGGATCGGATGATGTTCATGTTGAGGATGTTGTCCTAGAAGGGATAGTTGCTGAGGAGGATCCCATGGAGGATCCTGACAAGAATGAATAAAGGACCACTGATGAATTGATGACCATGGTTAGGTCGACTACCAGAGGTAGAATTGGTCAGTCACTATCGGAGGTTCGTTCAAGTTTGTAAAGATAGTAGCCCCCTTTAACGCGGCTTACTCGTAAGACTGAGAAGTTTGAATGGACAGAGAAATATGAGAACAACTTTCAAGAACTGAAGCAAAGATTGGTGACGACCCCTATGATAGCGTTGCCGGATGGAAAAGGAGATTTTGTGATGTGTAGTGACGCTTCACATAAGGAATTAGGGTGCTTCTTATACAGCACAACAAGGTAATCGCGTACGCATCAAGACAATTAAGGAAATATAAAATTCGATATCCCCACCCATGAGCTTGGGCTCGTGGCAATAGTTTTACCCTAAATATTGGAGGCACTACTTGTATGGAGAGAAGTACGAGATTTACACAAGCCATAAGTGCTCTAGTGCATTTTCACGCAGAAAGAGCTCAACATGCGCCAAATGAGGTGGTTAGAGATAATCAAGGATTACGATTATGAGATTCTTTATCATTCGGGGAAAGCCAATGTGGTGGCTGATGCCCTTAGTAAAAAGGAGAGACTCAAGATGATAATGTCTTTGAGAGAGTTTATAAGAGATTTTGAGAAAATGGAAATAGAAGTGAAGGTAACCGGAGCCGGTACCGAAAAGATGTTTGAGATTGCAATACAGTCCGAATTATCGGAAGAGAACATATTGTGCCAGAAAAAGTGATGAATGAAGGCAGAGAGCTAACAATTAGATAAAAGATTAATACCGAGAAAGATGATAAGGGAATAATGAGGTATTCCTACAGAATTTGGGTTCCAAATGTTCAAGAGCTTAAAGATGAGATCTTAGATTAAAGCTAGTTTGAGGAATAAGATTTAGGGCAAACCCTGAATGTGATAGTCAGGGAGGACGCCATCAAGATAGAAGGAACCCATAACATAATGAAGTGGAAAATGAGGATTTTAACATATAAGATAACCCCAAGTATGGGAGAAGGATGAAACATTTCATACTAAGGAAACAGAAAGACGAGTAAGGAAAGGAGACCCGAGACGGTACTCCTATACGGCATTTCATGGACCTGTCTAAAAAGAACTTAGACTACTATCCCCAACCACCACCTTGAGGAAACAATGCAGTGAGAAATTCTTTCAGGGCCTTTAAGTCGCTAAGCCCTTAGAGTTCCAAGGAACAAGCTGAACCAGTCGAGGCAAGAACCTCGCTAAAGGAAATATAGGAATCATTTGAGATTCTAAATGATGGACGAATCACAAAAGACTGTTTTGTCACTTACCCTCCTAAGAAAGAGGCCACCCGCTGGTGAAAGACCAAGAAAGGCACAGAGCCAGAGGTTAGAATAAACTGATTAAAAGTTAGTCAATTGTTTTCGGGAAAGTAATTCCCAAGGTTATGGAGATAGTGTAAAATCTTTAGAGCCAGAACAAAGGCGGACAAGTATGATGAATTGTGAATCTAAGTTGTAAAAGTTGTCAAGATTCGTTCTAAGGACACGAATCCAGAATGACGGGATGTTTGAAATCAATGCTTATGTTGTGTTGGTTCATGAAATAATGATAAGAGAAAGGAAAATAAAAAGAAATTGAAGTGGAAAGGAATATAAAGGCAATAGAGTTTGAGGAATGATAAGGGAGTTGGGTATGAGGAAACCCTAAAGACTCGTAGCAATAGAAATAGAAAAGTATGTAATCGTCAGGATGAGGGTGATTCACCATGAGTTAAAGTTGATGATTGAAGGAATAAGAGATACATATATTTTATCCCCTGTAAGTTGGGAGGATTCAAAGAAACCTTGAGATAGTTCGAAGGATAAATAATGAGACGCGGATAGACTGAGGAGACAAGGAAGTAAGAAATTAGGAAAATTGGATGAAGGAAGTGACCTTCAAGAATGTGAAGTGTAAGACCGGTGGCTTGATACCCAGAAAGGGAGACGCCAGGTATGAAAGATATCCCAACATTGAGGTGACTGTTGAGATAAACAACAAAAGTAAATAAGGAATTATTAAGAAGAGGTTCACGTTGAACACGACCAATATCTTCCAGAACATCCTTGTTATCATTACCAAATTAGGCAAGAAAAGCGGATAACCATTTTTTATCTTTTGGAGGCCATTTGGATTGACCTTAACTTGAATAAGGATGCTATTGTGAAATTCGGTATAGACTATCGAGGTGGAAATGATTGAATAAGACACCCTCATCAGGGATATATGACTTGATTTATCCATGGAAGGATGCATGTACTTTTTCTAAAGGTGGAATTAAGGATAGAACATCGGTAACTTAAAATGAATCCCAGGGGAATGCATAAAGGTTGGCATTTCACCCTTAATAGGGATAGTATGAGTTTGACAGTATGAATTGGAAAGGGTTAAGGTAATAACAACCTTTAAGAATCAGTGGAGAAATTTTTCAGAAGTATATAGACAATGATTCTGGTATTAATAAATGGTATCTTGATATGCCCTGTATCTAGGGAATACAGGAGGAACGATTCGAGGATAACCTTAGAGGTTTTACAAGGAGAAAGGTAATATTCAAAATTCTCAAGAATAAAAATGTTGATAAAGGAAATATGACGTAATTATAATGATGCCAAGTGGGGCACGTGTTAAACCACGAGAAAGTATGGATCGAACCAGTAAAGGTCGAAATTGTTCAGGGCAATTTGGGCCTAGGATAAAAGATGTTCTAAGAATGATTGAGAGTCAGTCGTGACAGTGATTAACCTCTAAAGACTGAGGGAATAACTTATGGAAAAATGGTGATATTTTTTTTTTACTCATCAGATTTTAAGGAAAACATCTTCACACAAGCAGTGATTGGAAATGAGGTAGAAAATTTAGTGAAGGTGGTTAAAATGACATTGACTGTAAGGAAATATTACTATCAAGAAAGGCCAAAGAGGTGGCCGACACTTTAAGTGTAAGAGGACAATTATAGGCGCTCGTGCCAGAGGAATATAGTGATAATGGTTAAGGCTGTGAAGGTTGTATTATGGTGTGGAAGATTGACATTCCTTCTGATGATTGTGCGATACTCAACCGTGATAGTAGTTGGGTAAAGATTATTTTTTGTAATCACCGTGAGCGGGCTATCTATCTTAGAGGGTCATATCTTAAGATAAGCCAGGACCATGTTACGAAAGGACTAAATGAACCTTTGAGCTTCATGTCTCCTAATAAAGACATATGGTTAATAATGGTATTAACCTGCTATCGTTGCTTTCATTGAAACTCTTCTGCAATTTTATCTGCTTCATGTCATATGTACGTCAAGTTCAAGAGTGTTCTTCATGAATCATGAACGGTGATCATGTACCTCCTTAGAAGAATTCGATACGAGATGTATGGACTCTGTATGGTTAGCTATTAAGACTTCATGGAAAATGAATGACTACAGTAGGTCAACGATGGACCCTAGTAGTGCAGGAATGATTCTGCGGGTAATGAGCCAATTAATTACAACCGTAAGAGTTGTATTGGAATGGATGTTGAGATTAAGTACCACTAATCGGGTTGTGGTGATGTATAAGTTATCACTGATAGACTAATTAAGTCGATTATCTACCTATTGAATACTTATTCCTTCTTATCAATAGAGAGTCGTATTACTATACGAGGAAGGTTGCAGTGCAAGCATAGAATTTTAGTAACGGTGATGTCTAGAATGAAAACCCAGATTCGATTTTCGATGTCGAGGGAGTTTCAAAGGTGATTGTGTATAAGCTCGAGCAAGAGCATGGGTCCATAGAATGATGGATGGAATAGTAAATATTTAAGCATGTAAAATGCGATGCTATAATACTTGATGTTGATATAAATACACATATGTTTTGTTCTCCTATATCAAACCTCTATAGTTCAGAGGTAGGTTCCAAGCCAGATATTTGGTGGCAGTATATTTTTTTTTCACATATACAATTCTCTTCAATTCGTTCTTTTCTCTTCTTTTCATTTCATATAAGCTGAGAAGAACAACCCTTCCAGAAGGGGAGGTATTGCCGAATGACTATCTATCTGTGTGATAGAAGCCGAGTAGGATACCATATATTGTTTAATTGCTTGTCAAGTACTAAAGGCTGGCCACATTCTGTACTAACTATGCAATGTAACAAGTGTTCATGATCATAGTGATCTCTCAATAAATTCTTTTACTTCTATATGAAGGACTAAGCTTTCGAAGATAGAAGCAGCTGAAAAAGGAGTAGTAAAGTTGTGGTGGTATGCGGAATGGAAACACATTCGTGATACTAAGGTTGACGAGGTTATTAAAAGGTTATAGAACGCTAACGAGCAAAAGTATATCCAGTATAATATTAGGAACAGAAGGTAGTAGCGATTACGAACTGGAAAAGAATGGGTATTGAGAAGCAAAAGCTCTAATGCTAAAAGCTATAATGAGAGTCTGTGCAATAGACTTGAAAGAAATTGGAATGATCACTTAACACGGATTGAGTTTTCTTACGACAATAGATCTTATGTCATTATCGAGTTGTCG
This sequence comes from Apium graveolens, assembly GCF_009905375.1. Lineage (NCBI taxonomy): Eukaryota > Viridiplantae > Streptophyta > Magnoliopsida > Apiales > Apiaceae > Apium > Apium graveolens. Next base: position 213,629,691 of record NC_133655.1, read on the forward strand.
CCTTATGAGATCCTTGAGGGAAGACAATGTCGATCTCCCTTATGTTAGGATGAAGTTGTAGAGCGCAAGATGCTCGAACCCGCAGTAGTCCAAAGGACCGAGGATATAATAGATCTAATCAGAGGACGGCTGGTAGTAACCCAAGATGGACATAAGAAGTATGTTGATTTGACACGAAAGGACAAAGAATAGGAAGTAGGGGACCTAGTGTTGTTAAAGGTATTCCCTTGGAAACCCTTGGAAAGGATTGATGAGATTCGGAAAGAAAGGAAAGCTAAGTCCACAATTTGTCGGACCCTTGGATATATTAAGAAGTATTGGGAAGTTAGCATATGAGCTAGCCTTACCCCAGAACATGTAGCAAGTCAAAACGTGTTTCACATATCAATGTTAAGGAAGTGTAATTCGGATGCCAGATAAATAGGAGCATATGAGCGCATAGACATGCAACCAGACGTAACCTATATGGAGCAACCAGGAAGGGTTATAGATTGAAAAAGGAACAAGTGCTTAGGAGAAGGGTTATCAAACTATTCAGAGTTTGATGGAAGAACCACAATGTGGGAAAATTTACTTGAGAGTTAGAAAGTGTAATGCTAAGAAAGTATCCCTATTCATTTTCTATCTGATTCCGGGACGGAATCCTTTTAAGGAGGGGAGACTGTAATAACCCCAATTTTTGGAATTTTTGAAACCCTTATGAATAGTGATTTTGCAGATTATGCTGAATGAGAAAACTTTTCATGCCACACTATGTAGGGGTTCTGTTATGGATATTCTGAGATTTTATTAGTACTCTATATGGTATATAAGTGTATGTAAAGATCGTCATAATCCAATTCCGAACACTTTGATTTTTCCCGGAAATCCACCAGATACAAAAAGAAGTGAGTATAAGGTAACAGGATAAATAGGATTTAAATTCAAGGATTTTAAGAGGGGATCATAAAAAGGAATATAAAATATTTAGGAAGGTTTAGGGGAACCCAAGTGATAAGATCCCGGATATGATTCCTCAAACGATAAATGAGAACGAAAGTTAAGCGAACTGTATAACAGATCAGCGGTCATTAGGCAAGCAATTAGGAGTTAATCAAGGAGGTTAGGGATGATGATGTCATCAAACCAACAAGAAGAAGACAAGTGTAACAAGATGACCTAAGCTTGATGACCTAAGCATGACAAGTGGGAAGGATTGGTTGGTTGATTGTGCGCCACACATTTTTCACCATGGTAAAAATTTAATTTAATTCCAAGACAAAAGGAAGCAACCAACCAACAAATATCATAACACAAATACAAATTGAAAGTTGACTTTCCCATTTCAAGAAGAAAGCTCTCGGCTAAAACAAATCCAGAAACTTCAAACTGCCATATCTCCTTCAATACTCACTCAAATGTTGTGTTCTATAGCTCGTTGGAAAGGTATTGAGATGGCCTACAACTCTTGTTCACAAGTCTCTTCCAAATAAACAAGGTAAGACCCTCATTTTTACAGTTCTGTAAATCGGACTTTTAGAAACTTCAAAGCCTAACTTTGTGTTCTTGATTTCTTTGGAAAGATCAAGCTTGTAGGAGGCTCCATAAGGCTCCCTAGTAACTTTCCACCCTCTAAGAAAGGTATAAATCTTCACACCCTTTAGTAATAAGTTTGAATGTTGAAGTTTGGAGATGGTTTGGATGGATGAGTAGTAATTTGAATGATAAGCATGATTCGAGCTTAATTGTTAAGTAGTTTAGTTGAATTTGGAGATGTTATAATATATGATTGGATTGAGATCCTTGAGCTTATTATGACTGAAATCAGTAGCATTGATGTGTATCTTGAGTTGTTGTTAATTGGTAGTTGGATTGATATGATTTGGAATGGTAAAAAATTTGGAAATCGCGTAAACATAGCCGTCGTAATGTCCGATTTACTTTAAACTGCTTTTGTTCAGAACATTAGGACCCGAGAAATCCCTGCTAGCTTTTGACCATTGCCATGTTTAGATAGTTCATGTTACGAACTTCATTTTGATATATGATTCGTTTGATTCCGATGTACGGTTTTAGGAGAAACGGCCGTTTTAAGTAACGACGTTTCGCGAACGAAACATTACCCCTTGCCTTACTTTGAAACATAGGTTAAAGACCTTAAAAGACTAATTGGAGTATGAAACATTTATGTAAAGTGTAATAGGAAGTTGGTAAGACACTCGCGAAGAAATCGCCTTAAAACTCGTAATGGTTAATTTCTTAAAAATGGTGGAGCCGAGGGTACTCGAGTGACTTAAGAGAATCAGTAAGCGCAAAGCGAGCGTTAGAGTCTAATTTGGTTAAAGTATAGATTTACAAGTGACTTCGGTTTAATTCCAACTTATATGTTGTTTATAGGTTACCAGACTCGTCCCAAGCCATTTGTAACCCCCAGTCGCTCAGGCAAGTTTTCTACCCGTTGTACTGTTGTTGTGATGTATATGTGTATATGCATGATCTTGTGATAAATGCATATTTGTTATTAGCAAATTCTTGCGATATATTGTAGCATGTGATATGGTATATATGCATGCCTGTTTCGTATTCTTGATTTATATATCTGTTGGTTCAAATGCTTATTTGTTGCATAATACCTATGCTAGAGATAAGCGGTATTTGCGTATACCCTTAGTATAGGGGATCAAAAGGTGAACTTTTTCTAAAACCGGGAGGCGAGGCTCCCGAGTATAATATATTTATATATATATATTGATATAGTTTTTAAAACTATTAATCGAATAAGGTTTATTCGATAACTTTATTTTATTTAATGAATATTATTTTGAATATTCATTCGAGGGCTTATGACTTCTTTATTTTATTAAATGAATATTATTTTGAATATTCATTCGAGGGCTTATGACTTCTTTATTTTATTAAATGAATATTATTTTGAATATTCATTCGAGGACTTATGACTCCTTTTATTTTATTATTTGAATATTATTTGAATATTCATTCGAGTGCTTATGACTCCTTTATATTATTTATTGAATATTATTTGAATATTTATTCGAGGGCTTATGACTCAGTTTATATTATTTAATGAATATTATTTGAATATTCATTTGAGGATCTATGACTCCGATTATTTGCTGAGATATATTCTTTATTTTATTAAAGAATAAGGTGTCGATAATCAAACTTATCTTTGATTATTCAAACAAAGATAGTACTTTCGTATAAGTATATCTTTGGTTATTTAATACTCATTTCAAGTATAAGTTTTAAAACTTCTGCTTCAATTATTTTTATAAAGATTATTCTTTATGGGAATATTATTTAAATAATAATATTCAGATATTTTCTAATGTATTGGGACTGATTTATTTCATTAAATCAGCATTACTCCAAACACTCTTTAAAGTGTTTTCGAGTCTTCAAAATGATTTTTAAAAGTTAGAGGGGATCCCAAAACTCATTTTTATATTTAAGATCTTCCTTTTAAAGGGGATTTAAATACTCGTTCAAAACTTGAGGGATCCGGCTCAGTGGTGTATTTTACATTCGCAACGAGGTTGCTGTTTTGAGAACACATCTGGATTACTTGCCCATCATTCGGGAAGTAAGTTCATCTATTTGAGTCGGCATAAGCAACATGGGCTCAGTGGGCGTCCATGAAAGTGTAAGTGGCTCAGTGGGAGTCCATCTGTAATAACCCCAATTTTTGGGAAATTTTTGAAACCCTTATGAATAGTGTTTTTGCTGAATGAGAAAACTTTTCATGCCACACTATGTAGGGGTTCTGATATGGATATTCTGAGATTTTATTAGTACTTTATATGGGATATAAGTGTATGTAAAGATCGTCAGAATCCAAATCCGAACACTTTGATTTTTCCCGGAAATCCAATAGATACGGAAAGAATTGAGTATAAGGTAACAGGATAAAAAGGATTTAAATTAAAGGATTATAAGAGAGGATCATAAAAGGAATACAATATATTGAGAAAGGTTAAGGGAACCTAAGTAATAAGATCCCGGGTATGATCCCTCAAACGATAAACGAAAACGAAAGTTAAGCGAACCGTATAACAGATCAGCGGTCATTAGGCAAACGATTAGGAAGTTAATCAAGGGGATTAGTGGGGATGATGTCATCCAACCAATAGAAAGAGGACAAGGAGGGGAGGATGACATCATGAGGATGACACAAGCATGACATGGGAAGGAAGGAGGTGTGGTTGAATGAGAACCACACAAATTCAAGGGCAACAAGGTAATTGACTAAATCAAACACAAAAACAAAGCAACCAAGCCAAGTAAAATCATTTTCATCAAAATCAAAAAGAAACCAAGGCATTGTTCTTCATGCTCTCGGCCAAAACAGAACCAGAACACTAAAACTGCTGTATCTCCTTCATTTCTCACTCAAATATTGTGTTCTATAGCTCATTGGAAAGGTATTGAGATGGCCTACAACTCTTGTTCAGAAGTCTCGTCCAAATAATTATGGTAAGACCCTCATTTTTACAGTTCTTTAAATCGGACTTTTAGAAACTTCAAAGCCTAACTTTGTGTTCTTGATTTCTTTGGAAAGATCAAGCTTGTAGGAGGCTCCCTAAGGCTTCCTAGCAACTTAACACCTCCCAAGGAAGGTATAAACTTCAAACCCTAGCCTTTACTTTATTTGTTAGTAAGTTTAATGGTTGGTGTTGTGAAATGAGAAGCATGGATTGTGATTATTAGTAGTTTGGTTTGATTTGGAAGTGTTTTGGTAATTGAAGCTTGATTATAGTTCATAGGTCTTGATTGTGGTTGTTTGAGTTGAAAACCTTGGAGATTATGGACTGATGTGGTATGGTTTAGGTGAAGTTTTGTTGTATTGATGGTTATGAGTTGGTTGGTGGTTAATTGGAGTAGTTTAAACATTGGTAATCGCGTAAACATAGTCGTCGTAACGTCCGATTTTCTTTAGACTGTTTTTGTGCATAATATTAGGACCCGAGAATCCCCTGCTAGATTATGACCACTGCCAAGTTTAGATAGCTCATGTTACGAGCTTCGTTTTGATATGTAGTTCGTTCGATTCCGATGCACGGTTTAGGAGAAATGACCGTTTCAAGTAACGGCGTTTCGCGAACGAAACTTTTCCCCTCGCCTTACTTTGAAACATAGGTTAAAGACCGAAAAGGGTTAATTAATGTATGAAACATTTATGGTAAGTGTGTTAGGCAGTTGGTAAGACACTCGCGAAGGAATCGCCTTAAAACTCGTAAAGGTTAAATTATTAAAAATGGTGGAGCCGAGGGTACTCGAGTGACTTAAGAGAATCAGTAAGCGCAAAACAAGCGTTAGAGTCTAAGTTAGTTAAAGTATAGATTTACAAGTGACTTTGGTTTAATTCCAACTTACTTGTTGTTTATAGGTTACCAGACTCGTCCCGAGCCATTCGTAACCCCCAGTCGCTCAGGCAAGTTTTCTACCCGTTATACTGTTGTTGTGATGTATATATGTATATGCATTATCTTGCGATAGATGCATGATGTTTATATTAGCAAATGTTGCAATATATTGAAGCATGCTGATATGGTATATATATGCATGCCTGTTTCGTATTCTTGATTTATATATCTGTTGGTTCAAGTGCTTATTCGTTGCATAATACCTATGCTAGAGAAAAGCGGTATTTGCATATACCCTTAGTATAGGGACCCAAAGGTGAAAATATTTTCTAAACCGGGAGTCGAGGATCCCGAGTATAATATATATTTATATAAATATATGGTTATAGTTTTCAAAACTATTAATCGAATAAGGTTTATTCGATAACTTTATTTTATTTAATGAATATTATTTTGAATATTCATTCGAGGACTTATGACTCAGTTTATATTATTAATGATTATTAATTGGATATTCATTTGAGGATGTATGACTCCTTTATTTTATTTAATGAATATTTTTTATAATATTCATTCGAGGTATTATGACTCCGCTTACTATTTATTAATATTCTTTATTTTATTAAAGAATAATGTTCGATAATCAAACTTACTTTTGATATTCAAGTAAAGATATTACTTTCGTATAAGTATATCTTTGATTAATTGCTATTCATTCAAGTATAAGTTTTTCAACTTCTACCTCAATTATTCTTTATGGGAATATTATTTAAATAATAATATTCAGATATTTCTTTCATATTGGGACTGATTTATTTTATTAAATCATCATTACTCCAAACATTCTTAAAAATGTTTTCGAGTCTTCAAAATGATTTTTAAAAGTTAGAGCGGATCCCAAAACTCATTTTTATATTTAAGATCTTCCTTTTAAAGGGGATTTAAATACTCGTTCAAAACCTGAGGGATCCGGCTCTATGGTGTATTTTATATTCGCAACAAGGTTGCTGTTTTGATAAATGAATTGATTACTTGCCCAATGTTCGGGAAGTAAGCCCATCTAATTGAGTCGGCATAAGCGACAGGCCGGGGTACGGTCTATCAAAGTGTAAGTGGCTGGGTGGCAGTCCATCAACGCGTGAGTGGCCGGGTAACGGTCTAGCGCGAGGTCCTAATGCGGCCAGGGTGATGACCGGTGAGGAATTCATCCATATACAGTAGAAAAGGTTACTTGTTGGTATCTTTGCCTGATCAGCAAGATATCTGATTTATGCCAAAATTCTTTTCCTTTCCAAAATTCATTGGATATTATAACTCTGTTCATACTTTACATGACAGAGATTTTCAGGAAATGTATGAGATATATATATATATATATGGATATATATATCAGGACTTAATGAAGTATCTCGTAACTTCATTATTTATAATGATATTTCAAAGATTGAATCTATTCAAGTCTTATCTTGTAGTCTCATCTATGTGATGAACCTTTGAAACTGATTATAACTTGAACGGGGGTAGTTCAAGTAGTATTTGGTAAAGATATAAGTATTTTGGGGTATCTTGTAACTTCATCTTTTAAACTTATATCTAGTTAATGATTGTCTTATGAATGACAAAGATTTTCGGAAAAACGTTGAGACAAGGTTAGATATATGAGATCACCTTGCAACGATATTTTTTGTGTATACAGTTATAAACTGGAACTCTGTGTATATTATGGATGGAAGAGGACTTCCAAGATTTTGAAAAGTATATATGTATATATACTGAATATTTTGCGACTTCATCGCATTAAGATATCAAACTTGGTTCATTTCTTTTGACCAAGACTTTCATGAGTACTATGAGAAGGCTCATATACTATTAATCATTATACATATTATTTTGGTGGGCTTGCTGCTCACCCTTGCTTTATTTCTTCATCACACAACAACAGTTAGGAAAGATGGCCAGACTCCAGCAGACCCAGCGCAAGCGCGTGGGAAGCGTCCCGCGTCTTCCCGTTGATGTTGTGGCTGCTATAGCTGCAGAGGTAGATCCATTGGTAGATCAGGCATTCTACTTTTGAGAATCAATTATGTATAATTATAACTTGTGACAGATAATGGCAATTAACTGTAAATTTATCAAGTAATCGTTTTGGGTTGTAATAACTATTAAATTGTGGATTCAAAGACTTGTACTTATTTCAATTTCATCTCTGAGACTATAACGGGTTGTGGTGTGTTAGTGTGGGGTCACAGCATAAGGTTATTATTATTAATTAAGTGAAGTGATATTGTGGGAAGAAAGACCGTGACGACCCGGATCCCCGACCCCGGATATGGGGGTGTTACAGAAATGGTATCAGAGCTAAGCGTTATAAACCTCAGAGATGATGGGACGTTAAGATAATAAATTCACTAAGATAATAAGAACTCTTGCCAAGTTCATAGTCGGACTACCTAACGTAGTACTGACAGTTAAAACCCTTATGGGAACCCTTATAAATGTAGCGATAGAAGCATAGTTCGTTATCGTATATGGTAGCGGGACTCCGAACCCTGAAGTTGAGGAACATCAACGCGATGATGTTTTATTATTTATTGGGGATCAGATTATGGATCCGATAGAGCGTCCTAACGCGGGACCTGATGATGTTGATATTGAGGATGTAGCGGTTGAGGATGTTGTCCTAGAAGGGATAGTTGCTGAGGAGGATCCTATGGAGGATCCTGACAAGAATGAATAAAGGACCACTGAGGAATTGATGACCATGGTTAGGGCAACTACCAGAGGTAGGATTGGCCGGTCACTACCGGAGGTTCGTTCAAGTTGTAAAGATAGTAGCCCCTTTAACGCGGCTTACTCGTAAGACTGAGAAGTTCGAATGGACAGAGAAATGCGAGAACAGCTTTCAAGAACTGAAGCAGAGGTTGGTGATGGCCCCTATGCTGGCGTTGCTGGATGGAAAAAGGAGATTTTGTGATTTGTAAGTGACGCTTCGCATAAGGAATTAGGGTGCTTCTTAGCACAGCAAGATAATCGCGTCTGCGTCAAGACAATTAAGGTAATATGAAATTCGATATCCCCGCCCATGAGCTTAGGCTCGTGGCAATAGTTTTACCCTAAAGATTGGAGGCACTACTTGTATGGAGAGAAGTGCGAGAATTACCTAAGCCATAAGTGCTCTAATACATTCTTACGTAGAAAGAGCTCAACATACGCCAGAGGAGGCGGTTAGAGCTAATCAAGAATTATGATTGGGAGATTCTTTATCATTCGGGGAAAGCCAATATGGTGGCTGATGCCCTTAGTAAAAAGGAGAGACTCAAGATGATAATGTCTTTTGGAGAGTTTATAAGAGATTTTGAGAAAATGGAAATAGTAGTGAAGGTAACCGGAGCCGGTACCGAAAAGCTGTTTTAGATAGCAATACAGCCCGAATTATTGGAAAAGATCATATTATGCCAGAAAAAGTTATGAATGAAGGCAGAGAGCCAACAAATAGATAAGAGGTTAATACCGAGAAAGATGAGAAGGGAATAATGAGATATTCCTACAGAATTTGGGTTCCAAATGTTCAAGAGCTTAAAGATGAGATCTTAGATGAAAGCTAGTTTGAGGAATAAGATTTAGAGCAAACCCTGAACGTGATAGTCAGGGAGGTCGCCATCAAGATAGAAGGAACTCATGACATAATGGAGTGGAAAATGAGGATTTTAAATTAAAAGATGACCCGAATTATGGAGAGTAGGATGAAACATTTCATATTAAGGAAACAAAAAGTCGAATAAGGAAAGGAGACCCGAGATGGTACCCCTATACGGCAATTCATGGACCTGTCTAAAGAGAACTTAGACTATTATCCCCAACCACCACCCTGAGGAGACAGTACGGTGAGAAATTCTTTCAGGACCTTTAAGTCGCTAAGCTCTCACAGTTCCATGGAACAAGCTGACCCAGCCGAGGCAAGAGCCTGGATAAAGGAAATAGAGAAATCATTTAAGATTCTAAATGATTGACGAACCACAAAGGACTGTTTTTGTCACTTACCCTCCTAAGAGAGAGGCCACCCGCTGGTGAAAGACCAAGAAAGGCACGGAGCCAGAGGTTATAATAAACTGATTTAAGTTCAGTCAATTGTTTTAGGAAAGTACTTCCCAAGGTTATGGAGATAGTGTAAAAGCTTTAGAGACAGAACAAAGGCAGACGAGCATGATGAATTATGAATCTAAGTTGTAAAAGTTATCAAGATTCGTTCTGAGGACACGAATCCAGAATGACGAGATGTATGAAATCAATGTTTATGTTGTGTTGGTCCATGAAATAATGATAAGAGAAAGGAAAATAAAAAGAAACTGAAGTGGAAAGGAATATAAAGGCAATAGAGTTTGAGGAATGATAAGGGAGTTGGGTATGAGGAAACCCTAAAGACTCGTAGCAATAGACATAGAAAAGTATGCATTCGTCAGGATGAGGGTGATTCACCATAAGTTAAAATTGATGGTTGAGGGCATAAGAGATACATATTGTTTATCCCCTGTAAGTTGGGAGGATTCGAGGAAACCTTGAGATAATTCGAAAGATAAATAATGAGACGCGGATAGACTAAGGGGATAAGGAAGTAAAAATTAGGAAAAATTGGATGAAGGAAGTGACCTTCAAGAAGGTGAAATGTAAGACCGGTGGCTTGATACCCAGAAAGGGAGACGCCAGGTATAAAAGATATCCCAACATTGAGGTGACTGTTGAGATAAACAACAAAATTAAATAAGGAATTATTAAGAAGAAGTTCACGTTAAACACGACCAATATCTTCCAGAACATCCATGTTATCATTACCAAATCAGGAAAGAAAAGCGGATGACCATTGTTATCTTTTGGAGGCCATATGGATTGACCTCAATTTGAATAAGGATGCTATTATGAAGTTAGGTATAGACTATCGAGGTGGGAATGATGAAGAAGATAATCTATCAAGGATATATGACTTGGTTTATCCATGGATGGATGCATGTACCTTTTCAAAGGTGGAATTAAGGATAGAACATCGGTAACTTAAAATGAATCCTAGGGGAATGCATAAAGGTTGGCATTTCACCCTTAATAGGGATAGTATGAGTTTTGACAGTATGAATTGGAAAGGATTAAGGTAATAATAACCTTTAAGGATCAGTGGAGAAATTTTTCAGAAGTATATAGACAATGGTTCTAGTATTAGTAAATGGTATTTTGATATGCCCTGTATATAGGGAATACAGGAGGAACGATTGAAGGATAACCTTAGAGGTTTTACAAGGAGAAAGGAAATATTCGAAATTCTCAAGAATAAAAATGTTGATAAAGGAAATATGACATAATTATAATGATGCCAAGTGGGGCACGTGTTAAACCACGAGAAAGTATGGATCGAACCAGTAATGGTCGAAATTGTTCAGGGCAATTAGGACTTAAGATAAAAAATGTTCTAAGTATGATTGAGAGTCAGTCTTGGCAGTGATTAGCCTCTAAAGATTGAGGCAATAACTTATGGAAAAATGGTGATATTTTTTTTTCTTTTCTTTCCCATCTGATTTTAAGGAAAACATCTTCACTCAAGCAGTGATCGGAAATAAGGTAGAAAATTTATTTGGAGGTGGTTAAAATGACATTGACTGTAAGGAAATTTTACTATTAGGAAAGGCCAAAGAGGTGGCCGACACTTTAAAGGTAAGTGGATAATTATAGGCGCGTGTTCCAAAAGAAAACAGTGATGATGGTTAAAAATGTGAAGGTTGAATTATGGTTTGGAAGATTGACATTCCTTCTGATGATTGTGCAATACCCAACCGTAATAGTAGTTGGTAAAGGTTTAATTCATGTAATCGCCAGGAACGGGCTATCTATCTTAGAAGGTCCTATCTTGAGATAAGCCAGGACCATGTTTCAAAAAGGACTAGATGAACCCTTGAGTTAATTCTTCTATTTAGGGCGTATGATTAAGAATGGTATTAACCTGCTATCGTTCCTTTGATTGAAACTCTTCTGCAATTTTATCTACTTCATGTCATGAAAGTACGTCAGAGTTTGGAGTGTTCTTCATGAATTGTGATTGGTGGTTATGTTAACTCCTTAGGAGAATTAGATACGAGATGTATGGACTCCGTATGGTTAGATATTAAGATTTTATGGAAAAGTGAATGACGACAGTAGGTCAGTGGTGGACCATAGTAAGGCAGCAATGATTCTGCGAGTAATGAGCTGATTACAACCGTGAGAGTTGTATTGGAATGGGTGTTGAGATTGAGTACCACTAATCGGGTCATGGTAGTGTATAAGTTATCATTGATAGACTAATTAAGTAGAGTATCTACCTAGTGAATAATTATTCTTTCTTATCAATAGAGAGTCGTATTATTATACGAGGAAGGTTGCGGTGCGAGCATAGAATCCTAGTAACGGTGATATATAGAATGAGATCCCAAATTCGATTTTCGATGTCGAGGAAGTTTCAAAGGTGATTGTGTATAAGCTCGAGGAAGAGCATGGGTCCATAGAATGATGGACGGGATAGCGAAAATATTTAGGCACGTGAAATGCGATGCTATAATACTTGATGTTGATATAAATACATATATGTTTTGTTCTTCTATGATAAACCTCTATAGTTCAGAGGTAGATTCCAAGCCAGATATTTTATGGCAATAAATTTTTTTTATGAATATACAATTCTCTTCAGTTCATTCTTTTCTCTTCTTTTCATTTCATGTAAGCTGAGAAGAACAACCCTTCCAGAAGGGGAGGTATTGCCGAATGACTATCTATCTGTGTGATAGAAGCCGAGTAGGATACCAGCTATTGTTTAATTGCTTGTTAAGTAATAAAGGCTGGCCACCTTCTGTACTAACTATGCGATATAACAAGTGTTCATGATCATAGTGATCTCTCAATAAATTCCTTTACTTCTATATGATTGATCAAACTTTGGGAAATAGAAACAGCTGAAAAAGGAGTAATAAAGTTGTGGTAGTATTCGGAATGGAAACACATTCGTGATACTAAGGTTGACGTGGTTATTAAAAGGTTATAGAACGCTAACGAGCAAAAGTATAACCAGTATAATATTAGGAACGGAAGGTAGTAACGATTACGAACTGGAAAAGAATGGGTATTGAGAAGCAAAAGCTCTAATGCTAAAAGCTATAATGAGAGTCTGTGCAATAGACTTGAAAGAAATTGGAATGATCACTTAACACGGATTGAGTTTTCTTACGACAATAGATCATATGTCAGTATTGAGATATCGCCTTATGAGATCCTTGAGGGAAGACAATATCGATCTCCCTTATGTTAGGATGAAGTTGTAGAGCGCAAGATGCTCGGACCAGCAGTGGTCTAAAGGACCAAGGATATGATAGATCTAATCAAAGGACGGCTGGTAGTAGCCCAAGATGGACATGATAAGTATGTTGATTTGACACAAAAGGATAAAGAGTACGAAATAGGGGGCCTAGTAATGTTATAGGCATCCCCTTGGAAACCCTTGAAAAGGATTGATGAGGTTCGGAAAGAAAGGAAAGCTAAGTCTACAATTTGTTGGACCCTTGGATATATTAAGACGTTTGGGAAGTTAGCATATGAGCTAGCCCTACCCCCGAACCTGTAGCAAGTTCATAACGTGTTCCACGTATCAATGTTAAGGAAGTGTAATTCGGATGCCAGACAAATAGGGGCATATGAGCGCATAGACATGCAACCAGACGTAACCTATATGGAGCAACCAGGAAGGGTATAGAGTAAAAGGGAACGAGTGCTTAGGAGAAGGGTTATCAAACTAGTAAGAGTTTGATGGTAGAACCACAATGTGGGAAAATTTACTCGAGAGTTAGAAAGTGCAATGCTAAGAGAGTATCCCTATTCATTTTCTATCTGATTCCGGGACGGAATCCTTTTAAGGAGGGGAGACTGTAATAACCCCAATTTTTGGGAAATTTTTGAAACCCTTATGAATAGTGTTTTTGCTGAATGAGAAAACTTTTCATGCCACACTATGTAGGGGTTCTGATATGGATATTCTGAGATTTTATTAGTACTTTATATGGGATATAAGTGTATGTAAAGATCGTCAGAATCCAAATCCGAACACTTTGATTTTTCCCGGAAATCCAATAGATACGGAAAGAATTGAGTATAAGGTAACAGGATAAAAAGGATTTAAATTAAAGGATTATAAGAGAGGGTCATAAAAGGAATACAATATATTGAGAAAGGTTAAGGGAACCTAAGTAATAAGATCCCGGGTATGATCCCTCAAACGATAAACGAAAACGAAAGTTAAGCGAACCGTATAACAGATCAGCGGTCATTAGGCAAACGATTAGGAAGTTAATCAAGGGGATTAGTGAGGATGATGTTATCCAACCAATAGAAAGAGGACAAGGAGGGGAGGATGACATCATGAGGATTACACAAGCATGACATGGGAAGGAAGGAGGTGTGGTTGAATGAGAACCACACAAATTCAAGGGCAACAAGGTAATTGACTAAATCAAACACAAAAACAAAGCAACCAAGCCAAGTAAAATCATTTTCATCAAAATCAAAAAGAAACCAAGGCATTGTTCTTCATGCTCTCGGCCAAAACAGAACCAGAACATTAAAACTGCTGTATCTCCTTCATTTCTCACTCAAATATTGTGTTCTATAGCTCATTGGAAAGGTATTGAGATGGCCTACAACTCTTGTTCACAAGTCTCGTCCAAATAATCATGGTAAGACCCTCATTTTTATAGTTCTTTAAATCGGACTTTTAGAAACTTCAAAGCCTAACTTTGTGTTCTTGATTTCTTTGGAAAGATCAAGCTTGTAGGAGGCTCCCTAAGGCTTCCTAGCAACTTAACACCTCCAAAGGAAGGTATAAACTTCAAACCCTAGCCTTTACTTTATTTGTTAGTAAGTTTAATGGTTGGTGTTGTGAAATGAGAAGCATGGATTGTGATTATTAGTAGTTTGGTTTGATTTGGAAGTGTTTTGGTAATTGAAGCTTGATTATAGTTCATAGGTCTTGATTGTGGTTGTTTGAGTTGAAAACCTTGGAGATTATGGACTGATGTGGTATGGTTTAGGTGAAGTTTTGTTGTATTGATGGTTATGAGTTGGTTGGTGGTTAATTGGAGTAGTTTAAACATTGGTAATCGCGTAAACATAGCCGTCGTAACGTCCGATTTTCTTTAGACTGTTTTTGTGTATAATATTAGGACCCGAGAACCCCCTGCTAGATTATGACCACTGCCATGTTTAGATAGCTCATGTTACGAGCTTCGTTTTGATATGTAGTTCGTTCGATTCCAATGCACGGTTTAGGAGAAATGACCGTTTCAAGTAACGGCGTTTCGCGAACGAAACTTTTCCCCTCGCCTTACTTTGAAACATAGGTTAAAGACCGAAAAGGGTTAATTAATGTATGAAACATTTATGGTAAGTGTGTTAGGCAGTTGGTAAGACACTCGCGAAGGAATCGCCTTAAAACTCGTAAAGGTTAAATTATTAAAAATGGTGGAGCCGAGGGTACTCGAGTGACTTAAGAGAATCAGTAAGCGCAAAACAAGCGTTAGAGTCTAAGTTAGTTAAAGTATAGATTTACAAGTGACTTTGGTTTAATTCCAACTTACTTGTTGTTTATAGGTTACCAGACTCGTCCCGAGCCATTCGTAACCCCCAGTCGCTCAGGCAAGTTTTCTACCCGTTATACTGTTGTTGTGATGTATATATGTATATGCATTATCTTGCGATAGATGCATGATGTTTATATTAGCAAATGTTGCAATATATTGAAGCATGCTGATATGGTATATATATGCATGCATGTTTCGTATTCTTGATTTATATATCTGTTGGTTCAAGTGCTTATTCGTTGCATAATACCTATGCTAGAGAAAAGCGGTATTTGCATATACCCTTAGTATAGGGACCCAAAGGTGAAAATATTTTCTAAACCGGGAGTCGAGGATCCCGAGTATAATATATATATTTATATAAATATATGGTTATAGTTTTCAAAACTATTAATCGAATAAGGTTTATTCGATAACTTTATTTTATTTAATGAATATTATTTTGAATATTCATTCGAGGGCTTATGACTCAGTTTATATTATTAATGATTATTAATTGGATATTCATTTGAGGATGTATGACTCCTTTATTTTATTTAATGAATATTGTTTATAATATTCATTCGAGGTATTATGACTCCGCTTACTATTTATAAATATTCTTTATTTTATTAAAGAATAATGTTCGATAATCAAACTTACTTTTGATATTCAAGTAAAGATATTACTTTCGTATAAGTATATCTTTGATTAATTGCTATTCATTCAAGTATAAGTTTTTCAACTTCTACCTCAATTATTCTTTATGGGAATATTATTTAAATAATAATATTCAGATATTTCTTTCATATTGGGACTGATTTATTTTATTAAATCAGCATTACTCCAAACATTCTTAAAAATGTTTTCGAGTCTTCAAAATGATTTTTAAAAGTTAGAGCGGATCCCAAAACTCATTTTTATATTTAAGATCTTCCTTTTAAAGGGGATTTAAATACTCGTTCAAAACCTGAGGGATCCGGCTCTATGGTGTATTTTATATTCGCAACAAGGTTGTTGTTTTGATAAATGAATTGATTACTTGCCCAATGTTCGGGAAGTAAGCCCATCTAATTGAGTCGGCATAAGCGACAGGCCGGGGTACGGTCTATCAAAGTGTAAGTGGCTGGGTGGCAGTCCATCAACGCGTGAGTGGCCGGGTAACGGTCTAGCGCGAGGTCCTAATGCGGCCAGGGTGATGACCGGTGAGGAATTCATCCATCTACAGTAGAAAAGGTTACTTATTGGTATCTTTGCCTGATCAGCAAGATATCTGGTTTATGCCAAAATTCTTTTCCTTTCCAAAATTCATTGGATATTATAACTCTGTTCATACTTTACATGACAGAGATTTTCAGGAAATGTATGAGATATATATATATGGATATATATATCAGGACTTAATGAAGTATCTCGTAACTTCATTATTTATAATGATATTTCAAAGATTGAATCTATTCAAGTCTTATCTTGTAGTCTCATCTATGTGATGAACCTTTGAAACTGATTATAACTTGAACGGGGGTAGTTCAAGTAGTATTTGGTAAAGATATAAGTATTTTGGGGTATCTTGTAACTTCATCTTTTAAACTTATATCTAGTTAATGATTGTCTTATGAATGACAAAGATTTTCGGAAAAACGTTGAGACAAGGTTAGATATATGAGATCACCTTGCAACGATATTTTTTGTGTATACAGTTATAAACTGGAACTCTGTGTATATTATGGATGGAAGAGGACTTCCAAGATTTTGAAAAGTATATATGTATATATACCGAATATTTTGCGACTTCATCGCATTAAGATATCAAACTTGATTCATTTCTTTTGACCAAGACTTTCATGAGTACTATGAGAAGGCTCATATACTATTAATCATTATACATATTATTTTGGTGGGCTTGCTGCTCACCCTTGCTTTATTTCTTCATCACACAACAACAGTTAGGAAAGATGGCCAGACTCCAGCAGACCCAGCGCAAGCGCGTGGGAAGCGTCCCGCGTCTTCCCGTTGATGTTATGGCTGCTATAGCTGCAGAGGTAGATCCATTGGTAGATCAGGCATTCTACTTTTGAGAATCAATTATGTATAATTATAACTTGTGACAGATAATGGCAATTAACTGTAAATTTATCAAGTAATCGTTTTGGGTTGTAATAACTATTAAATTGTGGATTCAAAGACTTGTACTTATTTCAATTTCATCTCTGAGACTATAACGGGTTGTGGTGTGTTAGTGTGGGGTCACAGCATAAGGTTATTATTATTAATTAAGTGAAGTGATATTGTGGGAAGAAAGACCGTGACGACCCGGATCCCCGACCCCGGATCTGGGGGTGTTACACCATCAAATGCGTAAGTGGCTGAGTGGCAGTCCAGCATAAGGTCCTATTGCGGCCAGGGTGATGACCCGTGGGGAATTCGTCCATCTACTAGTAGAAAAGGTTACTTATTGGTATCTTTGCCTGATCAGCAAGATATCAGGTTTATGCCAAGGTTTTCTCCTTTCCAAATTCATTGGATATTGCAACTCTGTTTATAATTTTCATAACAGAGGTTTTCAAGGAGTGTATGAAATGTATATATATAGGTGTATATATATATCAGGATTTAATAAAGTATCTCGTAACTTCATTATTTATAATGATATTCAAAGATTGAATCTATTCAAATCTTGTCTTGTAGTCTCATCTATGTGATGAACTTTTGAACTGATTATAACTTGAACGGTGGTAGTTCAAGTAATATTTGGAAAAGATATAAGTATATTGGGGTATCTTGTAACTTCATATTTTCAACTTATATCTAGTTAATGATTATCTTATGCATATCAAAGATTTTCAGAAAAATGTTGAGACAAGGGTAGATATATGAGATCACCTTGCAACGATATTTTTATACAGTTATAAACTGGAACTCTGTGTATATTATGCATGGAAGAGGACTTCCACGATTTTGAAAAGTATATATGTATATATACTGAATATTTTGCGACTTCATCGCATTAAGATATTAAACTTGGTTCATTTCTTTTGACCAAGACTTTCATGAGTACTATGAGAAGGCTCATATATTGTTAATCATTATACATATTATTTTGGTGGGCTTACTGCTCACCCTTGCTTTCTTCTTTCATCACACAACAACAGATAGAAAAGATGAACAGGACCAAGCTCCCGATTCGTAAGCGGTTAGAAAACGTTTCGCAGTCTTCTGAAAGCGTTGATGTCGCCGTAGCTGAGGTAGGAGCTACCAATAAGCTAGGTTTTCAACTATTGATGAACCAGACTTATGTATAATATGAATTGTAATAATGGCAAGGAATATGTAAATTTATTCAGAACCTTTTTAAGGTGTAACGGTTTATAATTGTGGAATATAAGGACTTGTGTTATTTTTGAGTGTTCATCTCTGAGACTATAACTTGTGGTGTGTGTTTATTGTGGGGTCACAGTACAGAGTAGTTGATTATTTATTAAGATTGGGTGTTATAAGGGAAATGGAACTCGTGACAACCCGGATCCCCGACCCCGGATTTGGGGGTGTTACAAGCTCGCCTTGCCTCCTAATTTGCAACAAGTACACAACGTGTTCCACGTGTCCATGTTGAGAGAGTACCATGTCGATGCCCGACATGTAATAGAGTACGAGCAGGTAGATTTACAACCAGACCTGACCTACATCGAGCAGCCAGTTCGGATAATGGACCAGAAAGAACAAGTGTTGAGGAACAAAACGGTGAAGCTAGTTAGGATCTTGTGGAGAAATCAAAATGCTGAGGAATCAACTTGGGAACTTAAGATACAATGAGGAATAGATATCCTCACTTATTTTCTAATTGATTCCGGGACGAAATCCTTGTTAGAGGGTAAGACTGTAATAACTCGAATTTTTGAGACCTTGTAAAATGTTTAATGAATAGTAACCCTGACAGACGGGAAAAAAACTTTTGAGCCCACACTATATAGTGCATGAGAAAATGAGTTTCGGAATTGATATTACGACTATATGTACCAAAAGAGTGTATGTAAACGGTATTAGTTTTCGAAGAAAACGAACGTTGAAAAACGACCGTATTTTCGACTTATCAAGGATTACGGGAATCATAATATAATTACGAGATTAAAATCCTACGGATTTATATTCAAGTAGGATAAATAAAATATAAGGAATAAGTGCGAATGGAATTACATTGCGAACCATTTACGAGTTAGTATTACGGAGAACGTTTAAGTAACCGAGCGACGCGTAAGTGATTAATTAAACGTAATGCACTAACTAAACCATGGTAAGAAAGTAACCATGATTACTTCATCAAATAGTGAGCTAACACTAGGATGACCAAGCTAGCTAGCAAATAGTGTGCTAAGGAGCTAACCTTGTAGTTTAGCTTGTAAGCTAGCAAACTACAAAGATATGTCCATGGATTTGGAGACAAGGAATAAACCTAATGCTATCCTAGGAAGAATAAAGATCAAGTTGCAAAGATATCAAGTCACCTTCCAAGAAGCAACCTAGAAATCATTCAAGAGAAGCAACCAAGTGCTATAAATACTGTAACGCCCCCAAATCCGGGGTCAAGGGATTTGGTCGTCACTATGAAACCTCAATCCAAATTAACTTGTTTAATCAATAAACAAATGCCAGCGGAAGATATTTAGCATAAATGACCCCAAACTAATCCAAGATCTTTTGAGGTTACAGTTCTAGAAACAAGAAATCCAAATTCCATCAATAATTTTTTTCGCTTTCTTTTAAAACTCTTTTCAATAAATTCCAACTCAAAACTAAACCCACTAGTATAACTTCGAAATGAAGTATACTAGGACTAAATAAAATACACAACTATAATATAATATAATATAAACAACTTTACACAATAAAACTTACACTAGTCCGCAACCCTGGACCAACCACCTTCCAAAAGTTTCTTCTTTGCTTCCTCGAATTACGCAGCTAACTAGCGCAAGCTAATCCTCACTGGAGGTTAAATTTGAAAATAGACAAGTATGAGCGGAAGAAATGCTCAGCAAGTTCATTATAGCATATATATATAGTCGTTTTGATATAAAATTGACATCTGCATTAGAGCAGAACATTTATAAAATCATAGTTGCTGAATTATAAAATTTTAGTTGAGGAATCCCATATTTAATTCCTTAATTATATTCAAAACCATTTTGATATTTTTGAGCAAAATGCTTTAGCAATACTTTGAATCTTGATGAGAATAAAACTCGTAAAACAGTGTTTACAGAAATATCATAAACAACAATAACATGAAACAATGATTATAGATTGGATCATAAACTCATTGAAAACCGAACTCTTCAAATTAATACTTACTTTGCTGTCACATCAAATTAGATATCAATACGAACTTTGATGCTCACAACACCCATACTGAAGTCAACATCAATCATCTATACTAATACCACATTTGATATTTAACAACAACGTAAGTATAAGCATAAATCAAAATCTGAATCAAAACTGCATTTTACCATTATTCCAAAACAGAAACAGTTAATAAATCATTTATTCTATGAATATCAAAACGATATTATAATTTAGATTAGGATCATTCTCCGACGGACGTACTATCACATGTTGATCAGCCCGTGTGATAGCACAAGGTCATGATTCGTAGAAACGTGACCCCAAATATATGAGTACTCAAACAAAAGGCAATATACCTGCCTGTGGCAAAAATTGTGTCATAATATTCCATATGGCACTTAGAAATAGCCCTCCGCTGGACCGTCTGTCCCGGTCACTTACGCAATTATGATCCAATTTTAAAACCTTTTATTGAAATGGGGTCATAATAATTGACACCTGAAATAATTTTACTCCCCCAATTTTTGGGTAGGAATATTCGCAACCAAATCACTTTTCTCAAAATCCAAAACATTTATAAATCCGATAATTGGATAAGTAAAATCACTTGACTATTCTTAACATAGAACAACAGACGAGTATTTGCATAACAGAATTATTTAATTCAGCGATATGTAAAACATTTATCGATTCTAAACTGAGAATAGGGAAAGCAATACTTGCATCAAAAGATTTAAAATAAATATCACTTGAACAATAAGTGATGATAGGGATACTTGCCTTTGGGTTTTAGCAGTTAGTCACACTCGCAAAGACGCATTTATTCTGACATTCTGTCTCAAGACATCACCGTCTTTATTCAACTAATCATTTGGTCTGCTGCTCATGCAGTGCTACAACCCAAGATTCCATACTATTCAACTCTACTCTTCACCCATTATATCTGGTCCTGATCGACTTGAGAGATCCGCATCCAAAATAAATTTTGGTCACCCCGAGGAGAATATCTGATGTCCAGAAAATATCTCCAAAAAAATCCGAAATTAATAGCCATAGACATATACACGTTGAGATGCCATGTGGAGTAATCACCGCCTTCAAACTCCTTTTCTATGTCCCGAAAATAAATTAAAACGGAAATATGCCCCGTAAATTTTCTTATCAAAACCTTGCAATATATATACCTATGCGTAGGTATCGAAACGCTGATCGTTTATATATATAATAATTGAAATTTGGATATACGGTTGAGAAGATATGAATTTTTGAAAATTAAAAGTATAAAAATATATACGATAATGGGAGACAGGAGAGAGAGGGAAGCAGGGAGGAAGTGAACTGCGGGAACAAAAGAAAATAAGGGGGAAGTACATCTGTGAAGGAAAGAACAGGGGAGGGGGTTTAGGCGCAGATTGGGGGGAAGGGGTCGCGCGTGGCCGGGTAGTTCAGGTCGGTAGTTTTTGGATTTTTTTTTTATATAAAATCAGCAATCAACACGTATGAAAAAAAATATGACACCCCTGATTAAATAGCCACGTAGCAAAAAAAAAGGATCTGTATGGATTCTCAGCAGCCCGGTTCTATCCCGCATTCTGATTTTAACGATATAATTTGCAAATGAAATTAAATTGAAAAATTACCAAAATAATTCTAAAATTCCTGAAATATTTAAAAACTAATAAAATATAAATTTCGTAATTTTTAATATATTTTTGAATCTAAAATCAAACCCGCATTTCGTGATTTAAAGAACAGACTTGCGAGTAAAACTAACTCAAAAAAATTACCGAAATACTTCTAAAAATCTCAGAATATTTAAAAACTAATAAAATAAAATTTTCATAATTTTTAAAACATTTTTGAATCGTGCGCTATACCCGCATTTTACAATTAACGAACCGAGTTGCACTTGAAACAAATTCAGAAAATCACGAAAATAGTCTTAAAATGTTACAAATATCCCGAAGTTTATAAAAACATAAATTTCGAAATTTTAAAATAATTTTGGAAACGCAATTTATACCCGCTTTTAGCAATTAAATGATTCAACGTGCGAGTAAAATTAATCCTAAAAATTTCCAAAATAATTTTAAAATTCTCAAAATATTCCAAACTTAAATGAATATGAGTTTCGTAATTTTTGAAGAATTTTGAAATTAAATACGGATTTTACAAATAAATGAAATCAGAAAATCATATAGGGCTAAATAATTGATGAAATATTGATTTCCAAATTTTATAAAATCTCAAAAATAATGATTGTAATTATAAAGGCATAAAAATAATTTTAAAGATAATTTAAATATTTATGAAATTAAATTTTCAATAAAATCACTTTTAAAGACAAAAACAAAACGATAGGACTCAGTAATTAATAATACAAATAATCCTCAATCACAACTGAATCCCACACAATTAATATTACATACAACACATAGCAGACCGAATATCCATCTAATCCCGAATATTACTAAACGAACTCAATCTACCGATACCAATAAAATGATCGGTTTTCAAATAAACTTTTAAACATAATACATTTAAGTAAATATTTTTAGAAATTAACAAGGATCGATATAACACTCAACAATTAGCACATTACCATTTAATAACACAAACTCGTCAAATAAGAATAAAATATCCACCATTTTATTCCTTCTAAATCATAAAATCACGTAAACATATTCAAATATTAATAATAATAATTCTGAAAATACAGGATATCACAATCTACCCCCCTTATAAGGATTCCGTCCTCGGAATCAGCGGAAAAAAATCACTAAGGGTTTTCTAACCAACTTTCCATTTCCAAATAACCTCAATTTTCCATAATCTCAAACAAATCTTGCATTCCTTGTATAATAAAACTTTTACAAGAGCTTCACTGTGTACCACTGTTCCGTCTACATCCTTTGACCAATTCCTCAATAGCATCACTTTTACTGATCGCGAGAAAGAAGAATAGAGAGAAAGATAAAGAGAAAAAAAGAAATAGAGAGATAGATAGAGAGAGAGAGGGAAATAAAGAAACATACCGACTTCGGTATATGCCACTGATATTTTAATCCCATTGCATTCCACTGTTGCCATTGGTAATCCCATCACATAACCTTGCTTTGACTTGACCAGGATAACTCAGCTTAACTTGATTGGCATACCTCCGAATATTTGGAATGATAAAATCATGGAATTTTAAAAAGAAAAGAATTTGATATCATAACGGAACCAAAATCTGAATTTGAGAAAAAGTTTTGTTGAAATAAGAGAATAACTGAGAGATCAATATGATCAAATGAACTTGGTATTGCGTGCCCAAATTAGGACACTACTAAAGGTGGTTAACCTTCATGTATTCACAATACACACAAGTGATGGCGTCCCATCCAACTCCTATCACACAGACATGTATACCTTGTGTCCCCTATAGTTAGGGTTGTTCATCCAAGTCAGAATAAAAGAATATCAAAAGAATCCAAAATCAAATGAATAAAACTGGAAAGATTCAAAGCAAATATTTTTGAAGGAAATGAAGTCCAGAGAATAAAAATTCGGGCACAAAATGAATAACCGGTGTCACATCACCAAGAAACTATCCACCATATAAGAAAAGTGGAAGTTAAATTATCATAACTTGGTAGAGCTATCAAAACCTGAAAAATAGGCTTCATGACAGCCTCTGACACATTTAAAACACAGATATGATTGAAAATGAGTGTTAGGGAATATATCCTCTAACAATTACTTCTTTTTGAGAGATGTCAAAAGGAATTATAGAAGAGAAGGTATTGCCAAGGTCTTAATACTTATCTTCTGATTGAACTCTTCAGTCGACTCGCCATCTAATTCTAGACATTTTTCCATGTTCCAAGGATATTGATAATCTTCATCGTCGTCGAATCGTAGTAGCCTCGAAAGATTCCACAACAGAAGTTTGCAACTGCCAGGAGTTTTGTTCAACTCAACACAACCATCTCAAATAAATGCGCCTATCTTAACTTACTCGTCGGTACTATATCCAATAGTCCAACAGGAACTCGATATGAGCTCAAACGTCCTCACATAGCTATACCCACTCCTACACACTCTCGTTTCTAGTTTACTATAACCTCAGCTCTGATACCAACCTGTAACGCCCCCAAATCCGGGGTCAAGGGATTTGGTCGTCACTATGAAACCTCAATCCAAATTAACCTGTTTAATCAATAAACAAATGCCAGCAGAAGATATTTAGCATAAATGACACCAAACTAATCCAAGATCTTTTGAGGTTACAGTTCTAGAAACAAGAAATCCAAATTCCATCAATAATTTTTTTCGCTTTCTTTTAAAACTCTTTTCAATAAATTCCAACTCAAAACTAAACCCACTAGTATAACTTCGAAATGAAGTATACTAGGACTAAATAAAATACACAACTATAATATAATATAATATAATATAAACAACTTTACACAATAAAACTTACACTAGTCCGCAACCCTGGACCAACCACCTTCCAAAAGCTTCTTCTTTGCTTCCTCGAATTACGCAGTTAACTAGCGCAAGCTAATCCTCACTGGAGGTTAAATTTGAAAATAGACAAGTATGAGCGGAAGAAATGCTCAGCAAGTTCATTATAGCATATATATATGGTCGTTTTGATATAAAATTGACATCTGCATTAGAGCAGAACATTTATAAAATCATAGTTGCTGAATTATAAAATTTTAGTTGAGGAATCCCATATTTAATTCCTTAATTATATTCAAAACCATTTTGATATTTTTGAGCAAAATGCTTTAGCAATATTTTGAATCTTGATGAGAATAAAACTCGTAAAACAGTGTTTACAGAAATATCATAAACAACAATAACATGAAACAATGATTATAGATTGGATCATAAACTCATTGAAAACCGAACTCTTCAAATTAATACTTACTTTGCTGTCACATCAAATTAGATATCAATACGAACTTTGATGCTCACAACACCCATACTGAAGTCAACATCAATCATCTATACTAATACCATATTTGATATTTAACAACAACGTAAGTATAAGCATAAATCAAAATCTGAATCAAAACTGCATTTTACCATTATTCCAAAACAGAAACAGTTAATAAATCATTTATTCTATGAATATCAAAACGATATGATAATTTAGATTAGGATCATTCTCCGACGGACGTACTATCACATGCTGATCAGCCCGTGTGATAGCACAAGGTCATGATTCGTAGAAACGTGACCCCAAAAATATGAGTACTCAAACAAAAGGCAATATACCTGCCTGTGGCAAAAATTGTGTCATAATATTCCATATGGCACTTAGAAATAGCCTTCCGCTGGACCGTCTGTCCCGGTCACTTACGCAATTATGATCCAATTTTAAAACCTTTTATTGAAATGGGGTCATAATAATTGACACCTGAAATAATTTTACTCCCCCAATTCTTGGGTAGGAATATTCGCAACCAAATCACTTTTCTCAAAATCCAAAACATTTATAAATCCGATAATTGGATAAGTAAAATCACTTGACTATTCTTAACATAGAACAACAGACGAGTATTTGCATAACAGAATTATTTAATTCAGCGATATGTAAAACATTTATCGATTCTAAACTGAGAATAGGGAAAGCAATACTTGCATCAAAAGATTTAAAATAAATATCACTTGAACAATAAGTGATGATAGGGATACTTGCCTTTGGGTTTTAGCAGTTAGTCACACTCGCAAAGACGCATTTATTCTGACATTCTGTCTCAAGACATCACCGTCTTTATTCAACTAATCATTTGGTCTGCTGCTCATGCAGTGCTACAACCCAAGATTCCATACTATTCAACTCTACTCTTCACCCATTCTATCTGGTCCTGATCGACTTGAGAGATCCGCATCCAAAATAAATTCTGGTCACCCCGAGGAGAATATCTGATGTCCAGAAAATATTTCCAAAAAAATCCGAAATTAATAGCCATAGACATATACACGTTGAGATGCCATGTGGAGTAATCACCGCCTTCAAACTCCTTTTCTATGTCCCGAAAATAAATTAAAACGGAAATATGCCCCGCAAATTTTCTTATCAAAACCTTGCAATATATATACCTATGCGTAGGTATCGAAACGCTGATCGTTTATATATATAATAACTGAAATTTGGATATACGGTTGAGAAGATATGAATTTTTGAAAATTAAAAGTATAAAAATATATACGATAATGGGAGATAGGAGAGAGAGGGAAGCAGGGAGGAAGTGAATTGCGGGAACAAAAGAAAATAAGGGGGAAGTACATCTGTGAAGGAAAGAACAGGGGAGGGGGTTTAGGCGCAGATTGGGGGGAAGGGGTCGCGCGTGGCCGGGTAGTTCAGGTCGGTAGTTTTTGGATTTTTTTTTTATATAAAATCAGCAATCAACACGTATGAAAAAAAATATGACACCCCTGATTAAATAGCCACGTAGCAAAAAAAAGGATCTGTATGGATTCTCAGCAGCCCGGTTCTATCCCGCATTCTGATTTTAACGATATAATTTGCAAATGAAATTAAATTGAAAAATTACCAAAATAATTCTAAAATTCCTGAAATATTTAAAAACTAATAAAATATAAATTTCGTAATTTTTAATATATTTTTGAATCTAAAATCAAACCCGCATTTCGTGATTTAAAGAACAGACTTGCGAGTAAAACTAACTCAAAAAAATTACCGAAATACTTCTAAAAATGTCAGAATATTTAAAAACTAATAAAATAAAATTTTCATAATTTTTAAAACATTTTTGAATCGTGCGCTATACCCGCATTTTACAATTAACGAACCGAGTTGCACTTGAAACAAATTCAGAAAATCACGAAAATAGTCTTAAAATGTTACAAATATCCCGAAGTTTATAAAAACATAAATTTTGAAATTTTAAAACAATTTTTGAAATGCAATTTATACCCGCTTTTAGCAATTAAACGATTCAACGTGCGGGTAAAATTAATCCTAAAAATTTCCAAAATAATTTTAAAATTCTCAAAATATTCCAAACTTAAATGAATATGAGTTTCGTAATTTTTGAAGAATTCTGGAATTAAATACGGATTTTACAAATAAATGAAATCAGAAAATCATATAGGGCTAAATAATTGATGAAATATTGATTTCCAAATTTTATAAAATCTCAAAAATAATGATTGTAATTATAAAGGCATAAAAATAATTTTAAAGATAATTTAAATATTTATGAAATTAAATTTTCAATAAAATCACTTTTAAAGACAAAAACAAAACGATACGACTCAGTAATTAATAATACAAATAATCCTCAATCACAACTGAATCCCACACAATTAATATTACATACAACACATAGCAGACCGAATATCCATCTAATCCCGAATATTACTAAACGAACTCAATCTACCGATACCAATAAAATGATCGGTTTTCAAATAAACTTTTAAACATAATACATTTAAGTAAATATTTTTAGAAATTAACAAAGATCGATATAACACTCAACAATTAGCACATTACCATTTAATAACACAAACTCGTCAAATAAGAATAAAATATCCACCATTTTATTCCTTCTAAATCATAAAATCACGTAAACATATTCAAATATTAATAATAATAATTCTGAAAATACAGGATATCACAATCTACCCCCCTTATAAGGATTCCATCCTCGGAATCAGCGGAAAAAAATCACTAAGGGTTTTCTAACCAACTTTCCATTTCCAAATAACCTCAATTTTCCATAATCTCAAACAAATCTTGCATTCCTTGTATAATAAAACTTTTACAAGAGCTTCACTGTGTACCACTGTTCCGTCTACATCCTTTGACCAATTCCTCAATAGCATCAGTTTTACTGATCGTGAGAAAGAAGAATAAAGAGAAAGATAAAGAGAAAAAAAGAAATAGAGAGATAGATAGAGAGAGAGAGGGAAATAAAGAAACATACCGACTTCGGTATATGCCACTGATATTTTAATCCCATTGCATTCCACTGTTGCCTTTGGTAATCCCATCACATAACCTTGCTTTGACTTGACCAGGATAACTCAGCTTAACTTGATTGACATACCTCCGAATATTTGGAATGATAAAATCATGGAATTTTAAAAAGAAAAGAATTTGATATCATAACGGAACCAAAATCTGAATTTGAGAAAAAGTTTTGTTGAAATAAGAGAATAACTGAGAGATCAATATGATCAAACGAACTTGGTATTGCGTGCCCAAATTAGGACACTACTAAAGGTGGTTAACCTTCATGTATTCACAATACACACAAGTGATGGCGTCCCATCCAACTCCTATCACACAGACATGTATACCTTGTGTCCCCTATAGTTAGGGTTGTTCATCCAAGTTAGAATAAAAGAATATCAAAAGAATCCAAAATCAAATGAATAAAACTGGAAAGATTTCAAAGCAAATATTTTTGAAGGAAATGAAGTCCAGAGAATAAAAATTCGGGCACAAAATGAATAACCGGTGTCACATCACCAAGAAACTATCCACCATATAAGAAAAGTGGAAGTTAAATTATCATAACTTGGTAGAGCTATCAAAACCTGAAAAATAGGCTTCATGACAGCCTCTGACACATTTAAAACACAGATATGATTGAAAATGAGTGTTAGGGAATATATCCTCTAACAATTACTTCTTTTTGAGAGATGTCAAAAGGAATTATAGAAGAGAATGTATTGCCAAGGTCTTAATACTTATCTTCTGATTGAACTCTTCAGTCGACTCGCCATCTAATTCTAGACATTTTTCCATGTTCCAAGGATATTGATAATCTTCATCGTCGTCGAATCGTAGTAGCCTCGAAAGATTCCACAACAGAAGTTTGCAACTGCCAGGAGTTTTGTTCAACTCAACACAACCATCTCAAACAAATGCGCCTATCTTAACTTACTCGTCGGTACTATATCCAATAGTCCAACAGGAACTCGATATGAGCTCAAACGTCCTCACATAGCTATACCCACTCCTACACACTCTCGTTTCTAGTTTACTATAACCTCAGCTCTGATACCAACCTGTAACGCCCCCAAATCCGGGGTCAAGGGATTTGGTCGTCACTATGAAACCTCAATCCAAATTAACCTGTTTCATCAATAAACAAATGCCAGCAGAAGATATTTAGCATAAATGACACCAAACTAATCCAAGATCTTTTGAGGTTACAGTTCTAGAAACAAGAAATCCAAATTCCATCAATAATTTTTTTCGCTTTCTTTTAAAACTCTTTTCAATAAATTCCAACTCAAAACTAAACCCACTAGTATAACTTTGAAATGAAGTATACTAGGACTAAATAAAATACACAACTAAAATATAATATAATATAAACAACTTTACACAATAAAACTTACACTAGTCCGCAACCCTGGACCAACCACCTTCCAAAAGCTTCTTCTTTGCTTCCTTGAATTACGCAGCTAACTAGCGCAAGCTAATCCTCACTGGAGGTTAAATTTGAAAACAGACAAGTATGAGCGGAAGAAATGCTCAGCAAGTTCATTATAGCATATATATATGGTCGTTTTGATATAAAATTGACATCTGCATTAGAGCAGAACATTTATAAAATCATAGTTGCTGAATTATAAAATTTTAGTTGAGGAATCCCATATTTAATTCCTTAATTATATTCAAAACCATTTTGATATTTTTGAGCAAAATGCTTCAGCAATACTTTGAATTTTGATGAGAATAAAACTCGTAAAACAGTGTTTACGGAAATATCATAAACAACAATAACATGAAACAATGATTATAGAGTGGATCATAAACTCATTCAAAACCGAACTCTTCAAATTAATACTTACTTTGCTGTCATATCAAATTAGATATCAATACGAACTTTGATGCTCACAACACCCTTACTGAAGTCAACATCAATCATCTATACTAATACCACCTTTGATATTTAACAACAACGTAAGTATAAGCATAAATCAAAATCTGAATCAAAACTGCATTTTACCATTATTCCAAAACAGAAACAGTTAATAAATCATTTATTCTATGAATATCAAAACGATATGATAATTTAGATTAGGATCATTCTCCGACGGACGTACTATCACATGCTGATCAGCCCGTGTGATAGCACAAGGTCATGATTCGTAGAAACGTGACCCCAAAAATATGAGTACTCAAACAAAAGGAAATATACCTGCCTGTGGCAAAAATTGTGTCATAATATTCCATATGGCACTTAGAAATAGCCCTCCGCTGGACCGTCCGTCCCGGTCACTTACGCAATTATGATCCAATCTTAAAACCTTTTATTGAAATGGGGTCATAATAATTAACACCTGAAATAATTTTATTCCCCCAATTCTTGGGTAGGAATATTGGCAACCAAATCACTTTTCTCAAAATCCAAAACATTTATAAATCCGATAATTGGATAAGTAAAATCACTTGACTATTCTTAACATAGAACAACAGACGAGTATTTACATAACAGAATTATTTAATTCAGCGATATGTAAAACATTTATCGTTTCTAAACTGAGAATAGGGAAAGCAATACTTGCATCAAAAGATTTAAAATAAATATCACTTGAACAATAAGTGATGATAGGGATACTTGCCTTTGGGTTTTAGCAGTTAGTCACACTCGCAAAGACGCATTTATTCTGACATTCTGTCTCAAGACATCACCGTCTTTATTCAACTAATCATTTGGTCTGCTGCTCATGCAGTGCTACAACCCAAGATTCCATACTATTCAACTCTACTCTTCACCCATTCTATCTGGTCCTGATCGACTTGAGAGATCCGCATCCAAAATAAATTCTGGTCACCCCGAGGAGAATATCTGATGTCCAGAAAATATCTCCAAAAAAATTCGAAATTAATAGCCATAGACATATACACGTTGAGATGCCATGTGGAGTAATCACCGCCTTCAAACTCCTTTTCTATGTCCCGAAAATAAATTAAAACGGAAATATAACAGAAATATGGCCCACAAATTTTCTTATCAAAACCTTGCAATATATATACCTATGCGTAGGTATCGAAACGCTGATCGTTTATATATATAATAATTGAAATTTGGATATACGGTTGAGAAGATATGAATTTTTGAAAATTAAAAGTATAAAAATATATACGATAATGGGAGACAGGAGAGAGAGGGAAGCAGGGAGGAAGTAAACTGCGGGAACAAAAGAAAATAAGGGGGAAGTACATCTGTGAAGGAAAGAACAGGGGAGGGGGTTTAGGCGCAGATTGGGGGGAAGGGGTCGCGCGTGGCCGGGTAGTTCAGGTCGGTAGTTTTTGGATTTTTTTTTTATAAAATCAGCAATCAACACGTATGAAAAAAAATATGACACCCTTGATTAAATAGCCACGTAGCAAAAAAAAGGATCTGTATGGATTCTCAGCAGCCCGATTCTATCCCGCATTCTGATTTTAACGATATAATTTGCAAATGAAATTAAATTAAAAAATTACCAAAATAATTCTAAAATTCCTGAAATATTTAAAAACTAATAAAATATAAATTTCGTAATTTTTAATATATTTTTGAATCTTAAATCAAACCCGCATTTCGTGATTTAAAGAACAGACTTGCGAGTAAAACTAACTCAAAAAAATTACCGAAATACTTCTAAAAATCTCATAATATTTAAAAACTAATAAAATAAAATTTTCATAATTTTTAAAACATTTTTGAATCGTGCGCTATACCCGCATTTTACAATTAACGAACCGAGTTGCACTTGAAACAAATTCAGAAAATCACGAAAATAGTCTTAAAATGTTACAAATATCCCGAAGTTTATAAAAACATAGATTTTGAAATTTTAAAACAATTTTTGAAATGCATTTTATACCCGCTTTTAGCAATTAAACGATTCAACGTGCGGGTAAAATTAATCCTAAAAATTTCCAAAATAATTTTAAAATTCTCAGAATATTCCAAACTTAAATGAATATGAGTTTCGTAATTTTTGAAGAATTTTGGAATTAAATACGGATTTTACAAATAAATGAAATCAAAAAATCATATAGGGCTAAATAATTGATGAATTATTGATTTCCAAATTTTATAAAATCTCAAAAATAATGATTGTAATTATAAAGGCATAAAAATAATTTTAAAGTTATTTAAATATTTATAAAATGAAATTTTCAATAAAATCACTTTTAAAGACAAAAACAAAACGATACGACTCAGTAATTAATAATACAAATAATCCTCAATCACAACTGAATCCCATACAATTAATATTACATACAACACATAGCAGACCGAATATCCATCTAATCCTGAATATTACTAAACGAACTCAATCTACCGATACCAATAAAATGATCGGTTTTCAAATAAACTTTTAAACATAATACATTTAAGTAAATATTTTTAGAAATTAACAAGGATCGATATAACACTCAACAATTAGCACATTACCATTTAATAACACAAACTCGTCAAATAAGAATAAAATATCCACCATTTTATTCCTTCTAAATCATAAAATCACATAAACATATTCAAATATTAATAATAATAATTCTAAAAATACAGGATATCACAAATACCCCCCTCACAAAGCTCTCATTCTATTTTGAAGAAAAAAGGGGAATTGGAATTCAAAACTCCAAGCTCTAGTTCTTGTAAAATCACACAATTAATTCCCAAGCCTCCTAGCAACTAAACTAAGGTAAGAAAAATCTTTCATCTCTTTTTATCAAGGTTTGATGGGTGGAATAAATTCAAGAAACTCCCTGGTGAATAGTGTGAATAGTAACCTCTCTTTGGTTTCTTGATTTTAATGGTGGTTTTAGGTTCTAAAAATCATACCAAGCACTTCCAAGCCTCCACCATCCTCAAGAACACATCTCAAGCTTTCAAGAAAGGTAAAAATCTTTGGCCTAACTTTATTTAAGGTTCATGTTTAAGATCCATTTAGTGGGTGTTAGTAAACCTAACTTACTAAGTGTTATTGATGAAATCTTGATGATTAAGTTAAGTAGACTTAAGGTTGGTTGTTGTTGCCTCAAGAACATGATGTTCTTGAGAGGAGTTTGTGTGTTAATGATAATATGATAATTGTTGGTGGTTGTGTTGATAGTTAAGGCGTAAACGAAACCCCGATCGTAAAACGTAACTTCGTTAAAACCAACAAACCGTAACTTTAAGTTTCTGCAGAAGGTACCGAAGTTGTAAACTATAGATTCTTGAAAAATAACCTTTGTTTAGGATAGAAAATATTATAAGGATCATTTAGGCGCTTGAATCGCTTGATTCCGATTTACTGATCAAAAGTTATGGTAGTTTTAGTAAAACTGATTTATGTGATAAAAACTGCTACGAATTACGAACTTTGAAAATATAAAGGATAGGCTTAAATGTATTCATAAATCATAAAATTTTTACAGAGAGTAACATATTGAGTTTCCTAAATTTCATAAAAATTTCAAGTGAAAATAATGATTTCTCAATTTTATAAAAATGTCGGAGCCGAGACCGCGCGAGTAGAAACCGTAAGAATCTTTAAGCGGAGCCGACAACGATAATGAGAATGAACTCAAGATACTTAGGAAAATGAAGTGACCATAAAGTGATTATGACTTAAAAGAAATGTTAAGGGTAGTATGAGTTGAGAGGGTGTATAATGAGTAGCACATGAGTACGAGTTACCGTAAGTTAGGACGGAACCTAACAAAATGAAATATGTTTATGGTTATAGATTTCCGAGCGGAACCTAGAGCATCCTCCACCTCGAGATACCCAGGCAAGTTTACAAACCCAACTCCATTTTTACCGTTGTGTTGTGAAATTATTGTTTTACTATCATCGCTTAAATACCATGTTTGCCATGATACGTAGTTGTTGAATTTTCGAATAATATAGCGATGTTGTATGATAAGTATATATCGTGAAATATTATTTCGCTTTAAGGCGTGACGTATTATATAAGACCGAGAGTCGGTCGGGATTTAAGATAAAACCCGGGAATCATTTCGGAGATATTATAGGGTGGATATAAGTCCATAATAGTACGTTTTAAAGGGACTCATCGTCCATTTACGAAACATTAAAACACCTCGAACTTTTAAAACGATTTCCTAACGAGCATATTCCCTCAACTATATTTTATTGATTCGGATAGTAAATATTATATATGTATTCCTTTATTATAGGAGTAGTATACTTCAACGTTTATTTATTCAAACCCGATTAATCATTATAGATTATTAATTATGTAAACACAAACTAGTTGAGGAATATTATTTAAATAAATCTTTTAGAGAGTAAACTCATTCGAGTTATGATTAATATCAATTATCATTTAATTAATTATAGACTATTATTTAATTAATTATTTATTAAAGGATTGTTATTGATTTAAAAATCATAGATCCTGATATACTTTTTGATTTAGAAGTATTATTCGAATAATTTCAGATCGTCGGTGAATATTATCCCGACTTATTATTATATTGAATATAGTTTCGAGAAGAAACTTTTTCCCCTTATTAATTATCTGTTGACAACGGTCAACTCACATCCTTAGTACTTCCACCGAAATTCTCGGAAGTACGTATATACATATATATACACTTATATTTTAAAGAGATAAACTATTTCTATCAACAAGCAAAACGCTTGGGGAACTTCGATGTGGTTCGAGTTCTCGAGATTGATAGAATTCTTTTGAAAGGACAATGGAGGGGTAGACTCTGGTACTATGTGTGCTAGATGGGCTACCAAAGGTACCGCAGGCGAAGGTACTCTGTGTACTCAGGAACTTGTAAAGTATGTGCATACCCGAAAATGGGACACGTAGCCCGAATGCGGCCAGGGTGATACCCAAGAGATGACGGTTTCGTCCTTTTACTAGTAAAGAAGGTTACTTCCGTAGTACGACTGATCATCGTATGCGGTGGCTCCAGTGAGATGTCCAAACTCTTCCAATTGGAATTGATATGCAATATCGTAACCCAAGCCTAGGTGCTGGGATTACTATTAAGGTATTCACAGGTTATAAAACCCCTTAAAGAATTGTTTTCGTAAGAAGGTGTCCAAGAAATCTTGTTAGATATATTTGATAATGTCATGGCTAATGTGATTTATGTTTAGTTTTCAGATCTTACTTAAATAGGATAAATCAGTACTTACTGGAAGTCAGGACTTAAGGATATCAGTACTTAAATTATCAGGAGATAATCATCAGAAGATGGATATCAGAACTTAAGTACTGAAGGACGTTCAGATAAGAAAGGCAGTTGGTTAAAGGAAAGAAGATCGAGACAAACATAAGAAGAGATATGCATGAAGAGGGAATTCTATGAAGAATAGAATACTTGGAGGAAAAGATATCTGATTGATATATTTTAGGAAGCAGAATTATATTCCATACAATTAGCGATTATCTTGTAACTGTGTAGTATATAAACACAGACATAGGGTTTACACTATAAGTGTTATCATAATCGAGAAGATTATTCATTGTAACCCTAGCAGCTCTCGTGATATTTGTTCATCACTGAGAGAGAACAGTTTCATATTGTAACAGAGTTTATTGTTTCAATAAAGTTTGTTTTCTGTTACTTGAGTTATTAAAGTTCGATTTGATTGTACTATACATTGTATTCACCCCCCCTCTACAGTGTGTGTGTGACCTAACAAGTGGTATCAGAGCCTATCTGTTAACACACAAACAGTTTAAGATCCAAACACAATCATGTCTGAAACAGAAACTCCAACTAAGCCCACCAAAACTGAAGAACCTCCAAAGACACAAATTCAAAGCCGATATGAGACTATCAGAGTTCCCATATTGAGACCATCTGAATATGCCATATGGAAGGTGAGGATGACCATGTTTCTGGAAGCTACAGATCCAGAATATCTTGATAGAATCAAGGAAGGGCCTCACAAACCAACCAAGCTCGTTGTTGCAGTTGCAGGTGAAGCAGCAAAGTCTGTACCAAAGGAGAAGAGTGATTACACTGCTGAAGATATCGCATCAATTGCTAAGGATGCTAAGGTACGACACTTACTGCATAGTGATATTGATAATGTAATGTCAAACAGGGTAATAAACTGCAAGACTGCAAAGGAGATATGGGATGCTTTGCAAAACAAGATGTCAGGGAACGGATACGATCAACAAAAACAAGAAGACAATACTCACTCAAGAGTATGAACACTTTGACTCAAAGGCTAATGAGTCATTGACTGATTTATATGATAGATTTGTCAAACTCTTGAACGATTTGTCACTGGTTAATAAAGAGTATGATCTTGAAGATTCAAACCTTAAATTCATGTTAGCTCTTCCTGAATGCAGGGATTTGAAGGCAACAACAATAAAAGACAACTATAATCTTGATGAAACAACTCTTGATGAAATTTATGGAATGTTCAAGACTCATGAACTTGAGATGGAACAAAGAAGCAAGAGGAAAGGAGGAAAGTCAAGGACAGTTGCTCTTAAGGCTGAAGAAGAATCCCCCAAGGCAGCTACCTCAAGGAAAGACAAGGGTAAAGCTCTCTTCACAAAGTCTGATACTAAGTCATCAAGTTCTGAAAGTGATGATGACTCAGAATCAGAAAGCTTGCCTGAGACGGATGCTGATGAAGAGATGATGAAGCTGTGTGCTCTTATGGTGAAAGGGATCACAAAGATTGCATACAGGAAGTTCAGGAAGGGAAAGAAGTTTTCCAGGAAAGGCACAAGTTCTGATAAGAAGAATTTCAGAAAATCTGAGGGAAGAGGAGGAAAGTCTGACAGAGGAGATTATACAAATGTCAAATGCTACAACTGTGGTGAGAAAGGCCACATATCTCCTGATTGCAAGAAAGTGAAAAGTGACAAAGGAAAGGCTCTTGTCACAAAGAAGGAAAGCTGGACAGACACCTCAGATTCTGAAAGTGAGGAGAATTATGCCTTGATGGCAAATGCTGATAAGGCAAGTGCTGAAAGCAGTTCTGAAGCTACTGAATTAAAGGTACCTCAAACTACTTATGCTTTTCATAATGATGATATTAATGAGTTGAGAAGATATCTTAAAACCATGTTCATTAGTTATAGAGATCAAATTTTAACATGTGAAAGATTAACTTCTGAAAATCTTGCTTGCAAAAAGAGGAATGATTATTTAGAAAAAGAGTTAGTCATGTTCCATCAAACTCAGAAAGACATAGATGATGCTTTCTATGTTAGGGATGAAGTGCTTAAAATGAATGAATCTCTAAAAGCTGAGTTAGAAAAGGAAAGAGAGATTATCAGGACTTGGACTAACTCTAGCAGAACAACTCAGAATTTGTTAAGTAGTGAAAACTGGAAAGAGGGCTTAGGTTATGGAGAGGATAAGAATGATAAAGGACCTGTAGATATTAAGCCTGTAGTTGTTAAACAAAAGCCAAAGTTAAAACCTGTTAAGTTTGTAGCTGTAAAGTCTAATAATGAGAAATCGGAAGTTAAAAAGGAATCAACTTCTGACAAACTAAAACAGGAAAAGACAACTGAAGTAAACGTAGGCTTAATGACTAAGAAGCAGCTTAAACATAAGCTGAAAGATGTTAAGAATGCAAACAAGGTAAAAACACCTAGGAAAAATAGGAATGGAAAGGAAGGTGTGAATAAAAGTAATGATTATAAGCCTGTTCCTAATGCTCCTAGGAAAACGTGTCATAACTGTGGAAGTTCTAACCATCTGGCTTCTTTTTTGCAGGAAGAATAAGAACATAAACTCCTTACCTTCAAAGTCAGGAGTTAAGAGTCAGTTTGTTAGATATAAGCCACAAGATCCTTGTTTTCATTGTGGTAGTTTATGGCATTCCATTTATACTTATAAGGAATATCATAGTATGTACTATAATTATTATCAAATAAAACCTTCTTTAAAGAAAGTTACCATTGTTCCTTCTAGTGTAAGTTCTGATTCAAAGTCTGATAGTGTAAATTCTGATAAGAAAAATGTTAACATAAACTCTGATGCTAAATTCGCTGCAAATGTTAACAGACTTGATAAGGCCAAAGGATCCAAGCATGTCTGGGTCCTTAAAACTAATCATTAGTGGTCTTTGTGATTGCAGGGCAACAGGAAAAACATCCTAGTTCTGGACAGTGGATGTTCAGGACATATGACTGGAAATAAAGCCCTGCTATCAGACTTTGTGGAGAAGGCTGGCCCAAGTATTTCTTATGGAGATGGCAATATTGGAAAAACATTGGTATATGGCAATATCAATCTTGGGAATGTCATCATTAAAGAAGTAGCTCTGGTCTCAGGACTTAAACACAATCTGCTGAGTGTCAGTCAAATCTGTGACAGAGGTTATCATGTGGATTTCTTTGAAGAACACTGTGAAGTTGTAAGTAAAACTACAGGCAAAGTTGTTCTGAAAGGATACAGGCATGGTAACATTTATGAAGCCAAGCTTTCAACAAATACTGATGGTTCTGCAATCTGTCTGATGAGTAGAGCATCAATTGAAGAAAGCTGGAATTGGCATAAGAAACTCACACATTTAAATTTCAACAATATAAATGAGTTGGTCAAGAAAGATCTTGTAAGAGGACTGCCAAAGTCAGTATTTGCTCCTGATGGTCTTTGTGATTCTTGTTCGAAGGCCAAACAAAGAAAATCTTCATTCAAGAGCAAGACTGAATCATCAATTCTTGAGCCTTTCACCTACTACATGTTGATCTATTTGGTCCAGTAAATGTCATGTCTATTGCAAAGAAGAAATATGCTATGGTTATAGTGGATTAGTTCACCAGATACACATGGGTGTATTTCTTGCACACAAAAAGTGAAACTGCATCTATCTTAATTGATCATGTCAGGCAACTAGATAAATTGGTCAAAGATTCTGTAAAAATAATAAGGAGTGATAATGGTACTGAGTTCAAGAATTTGATAATGGAAGAGTTCTGCAAAAACCATAGAATCAAGCAGGAATTTTCTGCTCCTGGAACTCCACAGCAAAATGGAGTTGTTGAAAGGAAGAATAGAACTCTCATTGAAGCTGCACGTACAATGCTTAATGAAGCAAAGCTTCCAACCTATTTCTGGGCTGAAGCTGTGCAGACTGCTTGTTTTACTCAGAATGCAACACTAATTAAGAAGCATGGAAAGACACCATATGAGATGGTGAAGAAAAAGAAGCCAAATCTGAAGTATTTTCATGTATTTGGATGTAAGTGTTTTGTTCTTAAGACTCACCCTGAATAGCTATCCAAATTTGATCTAAAAGCTGATGAAGGAATCTTTGTTGGATATTTACTTTCCACAAAAGCCTTCAGAGTCTATAACTTGAGAATAAGAGTGGTCATGGAATATATCAATGTCTCTTTTGATGATAAGAAGATTACTGGACTTGAAGATTTTATTGATCATGAGCAGCTGAGATTTGAAAATGAAGACTTAAATTCTGATACTGAAAATCCTGACAATCTAAATCCTGATACTGCAAACTCTGATGGATCGAACTCTGATGTTATTGAAACTGTGGTGACTACGCCAAAGGAAGTTGCACCTATGCAGGGGGAGCATACTCAAGATTTTACCACATCTCAAGAAGCATCAGAACATACATCTGGCTTTTCAAGTTCTGATTCGTCAAGTTCTGATAAGCCAAGTTCTGATAGTTCTGAAAATCTAAATTCTGAAGAATCCAACTCAGAGAGCATAGTTTCAGGGGGAGCATCAAAAAATGTTAATGAAGACAGCATGGATCATGGGGGAGCATCCAGTTCTAGAGAAAACCTTCCATCTGTAAGGAAGTGGACTAAATCACATACACCTGATTTGATATTTGGAAATCCTGATGCAGGTGTCAGAACTAGAACAGCTACTTCAAGTGAATGTCTTTACAATTCTTTTCTTTCTCAGACTGAGCCAAAGAAAGTGGAAGAAGCTCTTCAAGATGCTGATTGGGTGCAAGCAATGCAGGAAGAGTTAAATGAATTTGAAAGAAACAAAGTCTGGACCCTAGTGCCAAGACCAAAGAACAGATCTGTTGTTGGTACAAAACGGGTATTCAGAAACAAAACTGATAGTGATGGCATAATTACAAGGAATAAGGCAAGGCTGGTTGCAAAAGGATATTCTCAACAGGAGGGAATCGATTATGATGAAACATTTGCACCAGTTGCTAGATTGGAAGCCATAAGGATATTTTTGGCTTATGCTGCTCACAAAAAGTTTATTGTCTTTCAAATGGATGTGAAAAGTGCTTTTCTCAATCGAGAATTGGAGGAAGAAGTATATGTTGAACAACCTCCAGGCTTTGTAGATTCCAAATATCCAGATTATGTCTACAGGCTTGATAAAGCACTTTATGGACTTAAGCAAGCTCCAAGAGCATGTTATGAGACATTAGCTTAGTTTCTTCTGGAAAGTGGATTTAACAGAGGACTATAGACAAAACACTGTTCTACCTCAACCATGGAAAGGACTTACTTCTGGTCCAGATTTATGTTGATGCTATCATCTTTGGTTCTACGAATGACAGACTTTGCAAGAAGTTTGCCAAACTGATGCAGTCAAGGTATCAAATGAGTATGATGGGGGAACTTAGCTATTTTCTGGGCCTTCAAGTCAAGCAGAATGAAGAAGGCACTTTTATTTGTCAAACTAAGTACACCAGAAATTTGCTGAAGAAATTTGGAATGCAAGATTGTTCAAGTGCATCCACTCTCATGGCCACTGCAACAAAACTGGATAAGGATACTGGTAAATCAGTAGATATTACTGATTACAAAGGTATGATTGGCTCACTACTCTATCTAACTGCTAGTAGACCTGATATCATGTATGTTATCTGTCTTTGTGCAAGATTTCAAGCAGATCCAAGAGAACCTCAATTAACAGCTTTGAAAAGAATTTTCAAGTATCTTAAGGGAACAGCTGATCTGGGATTGTGGTATCCCAGACAATCAGATTTTAAACTAATAGGTTACTCAGATGCAGATTTTGCAGGTTGCAAAATTGACAGGAAAATCACAAGTGGGAGCTGCCAATTTCTTGGAGGCAGATTGGTTTCTTGGTTTAGCAAGAAACAAAGTCAATTTCCACATCAACTGCAGAAGCAGAGTACATTGCTGCAGGAAGTTGTTGTGCACAGATTCTTTGGATAAAGAATCAGTTACTGGATTATGGGTTAACATATTTCAAAATCCCTATTTACTGTGATAATCAAAGTGTTATTGCTATGACAGGTAATCCAGTTCAACACTCAATGACAAAGCACATCAGCATCAGGTACCACTTCATAAGGGAACATGTGGATGAAGGTACAGTGGAATTACACTTTGTTCCAACAGATCAACAACTAGCAGATATCTTCACAAAACTACTGTGTGAAGTTACTTTTACAAGATTAGTAAATGAACTTGGAATGGTTTCAGGTTCTTTCTCTAAATCTGCTTAGTTTTGTTCTGATGCATCAGACTTTATGATCAGTATTTACAGAAATTACTCTCTTTGTGTATTCTGTGATTAATTGAAAATTGCTTAAGTACTGACTGGTGTCTGATGTGACTTTCTAAACCCTCATAGTGATATGTCTGTTTAAGTAACTATTCAATCCTTTGAAGATACATGTGCTAGATGCTGACCTAGTAGTCTTCAATAAACTAGAGATCCCATGTTAGAAGTAATTATTTCTGTGGAAATCTATACACACAAGCAAATTCTAATATTGAGCTTAGTTGAGTTTACTTTGTCTATATTATTACTAAGTCACAAACTAGAATAATTCTTCTCATCTGTTAAGTTCTGATGCTAGTAAATCTGTTGAATGTACTAAGTGCTGATAAACCTCACTTATCAAAAGAAAAAGAAAAAGAATCAAGGAATTAAAATCAGGTACTCCTTTGAGATCTAGAGTAAAAATGTGGAAGGGACGACCCAAGTGCATTGCTGGTATTAAGTAATATGCATTAGAAAAGCAAATACATATTTTCTTGGTGACTTTTCACACTCTATGATTACTGGAGAAATACTCTGATAATAGCATAAATTCTGATAAGCAGTCGTGACTCACTGTAAAATAGAATTTAAAAAGATGCACAAAATTAGCACAAAACAGTTGAGGTGGACTCAAGCATGAACGCATTCAATAGTAGGCTTCAGAATAATGACAGATTTTTAGTAAAGTTTTAGTTATGACTTATTTCTAAGATGTACTGAATTGAATCAGACTTTATGTAACACCCCCAAATCCGGGGTCGGGGATTCGGGTTGTCACGAGTTCCATTTCCCTTATCAATACTTAATCTTAATATTCAACCAACTACTGAGTACTGTGACCCCACAATATACACACACACACCAGAAGTTATAGTCTCAGAGATGAATACCCAAAAATAACACAAGTCATTTTATTCCACAATTATAAAACGTTACACCTTAAAAGGGTTTCTGAATAATTTTACATTTCTTTGCCATTATTACAGTTCATATAGATACATAAGTCTGGTACACCAGAAGTTGAAAGTCTAGCCTATTGGTAATTTTTACCTCAGCTACGGCGGCATCAACGCTTCCAGAAGACTGCGGAACGTTTTCTAACCGCTTGCGAATCGGGAGCTTGGTCCTGTTCATCTTTTCTATCTTTTGTTGTGTGATGAAAGAAGAAAGCAAGGGTGAGAAACAAGCCCACCAAAATAATATGTATACTGATTAATAATATATGAGCATTCTCATAGTATTCATTAAAGTCTTGGTTAAAAGAAATGAACCAAGCTGATATCTTAACGCGACCAAGTCGCAAAATATTCAGTATATATATACATATATGCTTTTCACAATCTTTGAAATCCTCTGACATATATAATATACACAGAGTTCCAGTTTATACCTGTATAAAAATATCGTTGCAAGGTGATCTAATAAATCTGACCTTGTCTCAACATTTTCCTGAAACCTTTGTCATTAATAAGACAATCATTAACTAGATATAAGTGTAAAAGATGAAGTTACAAGATACTCCAATATACTTATCTTTTTTTTCCGAATACTACTTGAACTACCACCGTTCAATGTATAAATAGTTCATCCCATAGATTAAGCTACAAGACAAAACTTGTATAGAATCAATCTTTAAAATATCATCAAAATAAAATGAAGTTACGAGATACTTCATTTGATGCAAACATCATTTTGAAAACTATTCCCGGCCAACACTCAACAATCGCCCAACAGTAGCCTTCCTATCGAAGTGCTCTGGGTAGTGTTGCAGAAATATCCAATTGGATGATAAAATCATTACGGGAGTTTTGTCGCGCCAGGAAGACCACTTACGATGATCAGTCACAGTAGTACAACCCCACCATTTTCTACATATTGAGGAGAACCTGTCGGATTTACTTGTCAACCGAACACTGGACTCCTAAGGAATGGACCGTCTTAGCGGAACTTCCAGGCCATTTGGGCTAATATAATAAGGCTGGGCCGGCGCCACTCGACCACTTACGCCACTCCTAGTTCAGATGAAATCCATGACTCTAAAACGTAAAGCTCGTTCCCCTTTTCCCCAAGTAGAAACTTGTTGATACGACTCCACCAAGAAGACGTATCTAGTTGGAAAGGAGAACTCACCGATGTTTCCCAGGCGATGCCTGTTAATGGATTAACTTGTTCCAAGAATTTTACTTCCCGAGTGTTGGGTAAGTAATCAAAAATTCTTTTATCAAAATAGGAACCTTGTTGCGAATATACAATACACCACAGAGCCGGATCCCTCAGGTTTTGAGCGAGTATCTAAATCCCCTTCGAAAGGAGGATCTTAAATATAAAAATAAGTTTTGGGCTCCGCTCTAACTTTTAAAATCATTTTGAAGACTCGCAAAACATTTTTAAGAATGTTTGGAGTGATGCTGATTTAATAAAATAAATCAGTCCCAATATATTAGAAAATATCTGAATATTATTATTTAAATAATATTCCCATAAAGAATAATATTTATAAAAATAATTGAAGCAAAAGTTGTAAAACTTATACTTGAAATGAATATTAAATAACCAAAGATATACTTATACGAAAGTAATATCTTTATTTGAATAATCAAAAGCAAGTTTGATTATCGACACATTATTCTTTAATAAAATTAAGAATAATAATTAGTAAATAATCGGAGTCATAAGTCCTCGAATGAATATTCAAAATAATATTCATTAATAAATTAAGCGGAGTCATAAGTCCTCGAATGAATATTTAAAATACTATTCAATAATAAAATAAACAGGGTCATAAGCCCTCGAATGAATATTCAAAATAATATTCATTAATAAAATAAAGTTATCGAATAAACCTT
The DNA here is from genome assembly GCF_009905375.1 of Apium graveolens. Classification (NCBI taxonomy): domain Eukaryota; kingdom Viridiplantae; phylum Streptophyta; class Magnoliopsida; order Apiales; family Apiaceae; genus Apium; species Apium graveolens. The sequence continues at coordinate 213,674,320 of NC_133655.1, forward strand.
ATTTGATTCATAGTTTTAAAAACTATTCATATATATATATATATAAATATATATATATTATACTCGAGAGCATCGACTCCCGGTTTTAGAAAATCTTCACCTCTGGGTCCCCTATACTAAGGGTATATGCAATTTACCGCTTATCTCTAGCATAGGTATTATCAACTGAATCAACAGATATATGTATCAAGATTACGAAAAAAGCATGCATATATACCATATCACATGCTACAATATATCACAAGAATTTTCTAAATAACCATTATGCATCTATCACAAGATAATGCATATACATATGTATACATCACAACAACAGTATAACGGGTAGAAAACTTGCCTGAGCGACTGGGGGTTACAATGGCTTGGGACGAGTCTGGTAACCTATAAACAACATATAAGTTGGAATTAAACCAAAGTCACTTATAAATCTATACTTTAACCAATTTAGACTCTAACGCTCGCTTTGCGCTTACTGATTCTCTTAAGTCGCTCGAGTACCCTCGGCTCCACCATTTTTAATAAATTAACCATTAGGGGTTTTAAAGCGATTCTTTCGTGAGTGCCTTACCAACTTCCTAATACTCTTTACATAAATGTTTCTTACTCCAATTAGTCCTTTAAGGTCTTTAACCTATGTTTCAAAGTAAGGCGAGTGGTAACGATTCATTCGCGAAACGCCGTTACTTAAAACGGTCGTTTCTCCTAAACCGTACATCGGAATCAAACGAACTACATATCAAAACGAAGCTCGTAACATGAACTATCTAATCATGGCAATGGTCAAAACCTAGAAGTGAGTTCACGGGTCCTAATGTTAAGAACAAAAACAGTCTAAAGTAAATCAGACATTACGACGGCTATGTTTACGCGATTACCCAAATTTAAACCACTCCAAATCAACTCACAATCAACCCACAATCACAAACCAATCAAAACTCCATCCATACTTCACCATAACAGCCCCAACAACTCAACATTATCAATTTATACTATTCTTAAACATGAATTTAAACTACACTTAAGTTCATTAATCAACAATCCAAGAATTACCACTCCAAAAACTTCACAAAACCAACTAATCTCTACATTCACAACAAACAAGCCTCTCATGAATTATAACAACAAAACTAAACCTAATTACTCAAATAAAGTTAGGGTTTGGAGGGGTTATACCTTCCTTGGAGAGTGGAGAATCAAGTAATTAGCTTGGAAGCACCCTTAAAAGTCCTTATCCAAGCTTAATCTAAACAAAAACTCAAGAACAAAAATTTTAGTTCTTGAAAAACACTATTCACCATCTTCTTCCATGATTTTTAGGAAGAGATTGTGAATAATTTAGGAGCTCAAATTTGTAGGATAGCTATATCTATGCATAAGGAGTCTTGTATAATTACCTTGCTAATTAACAAAGCTTGGAACTAGGATTTTGATTTTTCTTTCTTTGGAAAAGAAGAAAAGCCGAGAGCTTTGATGAAGAAGATGAAATAATTTTGTGTTTTTGGTGAAAATGAAATGTTTTGGCTTGGTTGGTTGACATTTTGATTTGTTTTGTTTTGTTTTATTACCTTTTACCATGGTAACTTTTGTGTGGTTCTAATTCAACCAACAACATACTTGCTTTGGTCATGCTTATGTCACCATGTGATGTCACCCTCCCACCTTTGTCCTCTTCTCATTGGTTTGATGACATCATCCCCACTAATCTCTTTGATTAGCTTCTAATTACTTGGCTACTGACCGTTGATCTGCTATACGGTTCGCTTAACTTTCGTTTTCGTTTATCGTTTGAGGGATCATACCCGGGATTTTATTACTTAGGTTTCCTAAACCTTTCTCAATACATTATATTCCTTTTATGATCCTCTCTTATAATCCTTGAATTTAAATACTTTTTATTCTATTACCTTATACTCAATTTTTTTTTGTATCTGGTAGATTTCCGGGAAAAATCAAAGTGTTCGGATTTGGATTCTGACGATCTTTACATACACTTATATACCACATAGAGTACTAATAATATCCCAGAAGATCAATAAAAGAACCCCTACATAGTGTGGTATGAAAAGTTTTCTTATTCAGCATACTCAGCAAAAGCACTATTCATAAGGGTTTCAAAAATTCCAAAAATAGGGGTTATTACACTTTACTCTTTGTCTGATATTTAGCTTAATGCACACACTAAACACTCCATATGAATGATGAAAATTACTGTGGTGATCTATGTTATCTTAGATGAACAGTTTATGTGTCGCATTGCATAAATTCTGAGGATAAGTTCTGTTGAACGTTCTGATGATTCAGTTCTGAAGAATCTATATCAGAATTTGTGTGAAGAATTACAAAGATAGGCATTCATTTTTCGAGTTAAGAAATCATGTTCTGATAACTGTTAAGTTCTGATATAAGTCTAAGTTCTGATATTAAATTCTGATCTTTTACTTGACTTATTTGTGGATAAACTCTAAAAATAGTCTCATTTTTAAATCAGAATATGTTGGGGCAGAATATTAACAGTCAATATAATTAGGGATAGTGGTACACGTACATGCACAGTAATTCTTACTTATTTCTTGTGCGCATTAAACCCTGTTTTCTTTCCAATGACTGGTTTTCTTCTTCCAATCTAGGGAGACGAGGTAGAATTAATTCTACCTGTCAGCATTAAATTTCCTTGTGTCTCCTGGCATTCTCTTGCCTATATAAACAAACACTTCGAACCAGCCTACACATCAATTCCTTTCTCACAAACTCACCTTCAATTTCTTCATACCAACAAAACCATGGTCAACTACAACATGTTTTTGAACTATGAAACATTCAACATGGAGCTGAGCTGTGAAGCCTGGCAGCAGGAATGGCACGTCACTGCCATTCCTGATGAGATTTGGGACTCGGTTCCCCAGGAGGTTCTCACCCACCTCCTGTTCTTTTACATGGACTACCATCGCCATCTGGAGCGATTGGAGGAAGAAAGGCTGGAAGCTCTCCGCCAGCAAGAGCGAATCATCAGACTCGCTATTCTTTTTGTATAGAGTAGGAAGAAGAAATAATTTATTTTCTTCTTCCTGTTTTTCTTCATCGTCAGCCTTGCCCTGCTTCTTGAGCTAGGACAAAAGCTGTTAATGTTAGGTTTAGAAGCTTATGACAATCTTGTAAAGTTCTGATGAAATTTAAATTTCATGAATGTATTCTCTTAATATATTAATGTAATTTGTACTTTTTGCAAGTTTTTGTCTCTGAGATGTTTGTAATTCAAATGCACTGATAAATCCTGATATATCCATATTCTGATGACCATTTTAATTTTGATTTAAATTAAGTTCTGATCTTACAATATCAGTACTTATTTACTTGATTTAATTTTGGTCATTCTCATACTTGAATTTCTTCTCAGAATATTGGTGTTGCAGTGAAACATAATTGAATAAGCAGGAACAGTTTCAATTTTGAATTAAAACTAATTTACCTCGATTAATGGAATTACTGGGTAAGTGGAACAATTTTTCCTTGAAAAACTGCAAGTGGGTAAGTAATGATTACTGTTTTCCCGTGCCCATTAACTATTCATTATTACTGCATGTCTGACAGGTGTCCAACGGTTATATTTTTTTCAAGTATAAGTAAGACAGAGAGAAGATTTTCCAATCTTTTATTTACTTTTACACTTTATCTCTCTTTCTTTGCTTTTACTCTCTTTCATCTCCTGACGTTGGTTTTTTTTCATACAGACATTTTCTCAAACACCTAACAGGCAACTCTTAATTTTCAATTTTTCTCATGGCACCTAAGGATTTGATCATTGATGGAGCTAAGTTTGTTCCAAATAACTATGTTGCAATTCTCGATCATGCTGAAGCTCCGTCTGAGTTGCATTTTGTGCAAGATCTTCTTGCACACAGTGAAATTGGGTATGCATTGACCCAGCCTTCAGTCTTTTCAAGCCAACAAGTTCTGACGTTTTGGCGGACTGGGCACTTTGATAATGGTGGTACACATGGTACTCCCAGTATTATTTTCGAAGTGGATGATTCTACACATGTAACTCCTGGTACAATTCGCAAGGCCCTACATTTACCAGAAGGATGTACTTTTTCAACCCCGGAGGAATCAGCTCTTCAGGAGTTAATGGCCAGTTTGGGGTATGAGCAGAGTTTGGCTAAGCATGGGCAGTTGAAACGGGCTCATATCAGAAAGGAATGGAGCTTCTTCTTCGACTGCATCACTAAAGCTTTTGGGAATAAGTGTTCCAACTTTGATGCCATTCCTATAATGAGTCAGCACATCGGGTATGCTATCATTAACCAAACTCATTTTGATTTTGCAAGTGCTGTGATAGGTTTCATAGGGGATAGGATGACAGAAGATAGAAATGTAGTTTATTTTGCTAGATTCTGTCAGCTTATATATAACTTTTGCTGTACTAATCCCCCTCAACTAGCCAGTACCTTAATTCCACCATTCAAAATTGCAAAACGAGCCTTTAATGATCTGGTAAATGTTGACACTAAGAAAAAGGTGGTTAGACCTTTACAGATTCCTCAGTCTGTAAAACAGATCTTGGTAAATGCTGATCCTCAAACCTATAGATCTATTTATCCTGATGTCCAACCTACCACCACCTCCCAAACACCACAGCAACCATCAGAACATACCACTCATCCATCTATACCTCAACCATCCCTCAGAACATATCTCAAATCATATCTCTCAACTTCACAGACAGCTCAACCTTCATCCTCAGCACCTACTGTGAAGCCTTCATCTTCCAAGCCTAAGAGGACAAAGGTTGTTCCTCATACACCTCAGAAGAGAAGGAGGATTGTTTTGATAGATGAGTCTGATAGTGAGGAACAGGTTTCTACATCAGAACTTTTTGTCAAAGAAGCTGAGAAAGTTCCTTCTCAGAAGGATTCTGGAATTGGGGGATCTAAGCTTCTCAAAAGGCTTAGAAAAATGACTTCTACTGAAACTCCCAAGGAATCCCCACCTTCAAAGAGATACAATAAACAGAGAGCTAAAAGGCCAGTTTCAGATGATGAGGAAGCAGCAGCTAAGGAAGGAGATCAGGAATCTCTGATCTCACAAGAACCAGAATCTGCTGAAGCCACTGCTTCTCCATTAACTCCACCTCAGGAAACTGCTACTGAAATGGCAAACACACCATCTGTGTCTCCTATTCAAAAGACTGTATCTTCTGTTGATCCAGGCACAAGTGCTGAAATTGATATTTAGAACCTGGTTGTTCCTGAAGTACTTTACTTAGAAGCTCCAACAGCAATTAATCCATCAACAACACCTGTTACTAATGCTACTCAAACTCCAGAATTATCTACTACACCTTCTCTGCATCTACATGATGATGATCAGAATATAGGTGAGCATCAGACTATGGCTGTTGATCAGAACTTGGAATCAGATCAGCACTTAGAGGATGATGCTGAAGCCTCAATTGCTTCTCATACCGTTGTTTTATCAGAAAATGCTGATTCTGTAAGTTCTGATGCTACAAATTCTGATGATACTGGTGATGCTGCTCCAAATGCAGATTCTGATGAAGCAGGTCCTTCAGTTAATGCACCTCAACAAACTGTTCCTAAATCTGAACTAGTTAAGAAGTTTGTCACAAGAGAAGCACCAGTGTCTTGGAGTGAAACTCCTGTAGGACAGGAGTGGACTAAGGAATGGAACTCAGTTACCTGTATTCCATCTGCAAAGAATCTTGCTGAGCACTTGACAAAAGCTGATGAGATGTTAATTACTGATGATTTCAAAACACAGCTTCGAGTCACTGCATTGAGTACTAAACATCTGCAAGGTCTCCATTTAACTACTCATGCAGAAATACATAAAATTCAGGAAGAGTTACTCAAGCAAGAACAAGTTCAGAAAATTGACAAGAAAAAATTCTTCCAACCTACCTTTGATAGAGTTGCTTATATTGAGAAGACTCAAGAGAAACAACAATCTCAGATTGATGATATTTTGAAAAATCAAGCTTCTCAGCAATCTCAACTTAATGAAATCCAAGCCTCAGTGGAATTGCTTGTCTCTCTTCTCTTACCTGCTGATGCCAAAAAGGGGGAGAAAGTAATTAAGTCCAAATGCAAAACTGATAAGACACTGAAGTGGAAGGATGATGAAAAAGATGACCAAGGAACCTCTGGAAGGGGTGGAGGTCATAGTCAAGGTAGAGGTTTCTCATCAAGAAAAGCTGAAATCACAAGTCACATGACAAGTTCTGATGCTGGAAAAGGAATTACTTCTTCTACTGGTAAAAGGATAAGTTCTGATGAACTTTTAGATCTTGATGAAGAAATGTCAAGACAGTTATTTCTTAAGGAAAATCCAGGAATGGACTTGGAGACTCTGATGGAAGAAGAAACCAGACTTAAAGCAGAAAAAGTCAAGTCTAAATCTGAAGCTTCTGGTAAAAAGAAACTTCCAAAACTCAAAGGTATTGTGATAAAAGAAAGGACAAATCTTGAAGCAATCATGGCTAAATCACAACTGCAGATAGATCCAAGGTCCAAGGGCAAAGAGAAAGTTGGTGAACCTATCAAGGTTTATGTGCCTCCTGTGAATGAAGAAATTACTGATGAAGACGCTGATCTTGCTCTGACTTCAAGAAAAGTTTTTAAGACAACCTCTGACATGGCTCAAGTTGTTCAGAGTCAAGAAATAGTTAGTTCTGATAAATCAAAGACACTTCTACCAGGATTCACTAAAGCCAAACAGACTCAACCTTTGAAGACTGCCGCAAGTGGTTTTGAAGCAAGAGTGGTTACTGGAAAGGAAGCAAGAGATAAAACTGGATTGGGAAGTACTGATGAAAGAAGAATACATAACACAACCAATGATCCAACTTCCTTAAGTGAACCAGGTATTGGAGCAACTCCTGAGAGATTGAATCAACTGGAATCTGTACAAATGGTTTATCATACCTACTTAAAAGAATATATCTTGTTGTACTTCATGACAGATGGTAGGGTTTATCATATAAGGGAAAATGCCATTCCACTGAAGTATTTTGAAGAGCTGGAATGTATTATTCTTACTTCAAGTGAATGACAAAATAACAAAAAGAGCTGCAAACTTTTTGAATAGTCAAATTCAGAAACAGAAAAAGCTTTATTCTGTTAAGTCTGACAGCACATATCTTCCAAAGTACAGAGATCACAAGGGTGATATTATTGAGATGAAGCCCAACACTGCCAAGATTATAACTACCTTTCTGGGTTACAGGGCTGTGGAATTCAATCTTGAGTCTGATAAGGCATATTTGATCAGACTGGATCAGGACATAAAGAAAGCTAAGATTAATGATCTCAGGGCTACAATCTTTCAAACTGGTGAAGATTCTGCAGAACTTAAAGATGCTAAAAGGAGGATGATTGATGAACTCAGATATGCTGAGAGATGTTTGTTGAAGAACTATCTCAGAACAACTCCTGACATCAGAGAGATCAGAAGATGAAGCCAAGTCAAGATCTACAACTGCTTAAATTCTGATATGAATACAGACTGAAGTTGTTATCAGAAGTTAAAGATTGGTAAAGCTTTAAGGACTGTAAGTTGTAGTTATCTAGTCAAATTCTCATGCATTTGTACTTAATGTTTTTGACATCATCAAATATCTGTTAAACTTGTATATTATTCTAATTTGCAAGTTGGGGGAGATTGTTAGATATATTTGATAATGTCATGGCTAATGTGATTTATGTTTATTTTTCAGATCTTACTTAAATAGGATAAATCAGAACTTACTGGAAGTCAGGACTTAAGGATATCAGTACTTAAATTATCAGGAGATAATCATCAGAAGATGGATATCAGAACTTAAGTACTGAAAGACGTTCAGATAAGGAAGGCAGCTGGTTAAAGGAAAGAAGATCGAGACAAACATAAGAAGAGATATGCATGAAGAAGGAATTCTATGAAGAATAGAATACTTGGAGGAAAAGATATCTAATTGATATATTTTAGGAAGCAGAATTATATTCCATATCAATTAGCGGTTATCTTGTAACTGTGTAGTATATAAACACAGACATAGGGTTTACACTATAAGTGTTATCACAATCGAGAAGATTATTCATTGTAACCCTAGCAGCTCTCGTGATATTTGTTCATCACTGAGAGAGAACAGTTTCATACTGTAACAGAGTTTATTGTTTCAATAAAGTTTGTTTTCTGTTACTTGAGTTATTAAAGTTCGATTTGATTGTACTATACACTGTATTCACCCCCCTTTACAGTGTGTGTTTGACCTAACAAATCTATTTTCAAATAAAACATATATATAATATATGATGTTATTATACAGTCATTTTCATACTGTACATTATTATGCTGAGCATTATAGCTCACACTTATTTTCTTAAATTGACACAACACAACAGTGAATCAAGATGCCTGCCATGAGAACCACAGCCAGGAAATGGGTAGGAAATGGCCAGATGTTTCGTACATTATTTGGTGTTGTACCTCAGGTATTCAGAATAAGCTGGATTAGTTTTCAGTTGTTTATAGTTTGGCTTATTTATAAGTATGGTTTATGTAAGATAAGAAATAAGAAACGTATATTTGGTCAGCGGACTAACCTTACCTAAAGGTCACTCCCCGGTAAGACTAATTATATTTGGGTTGTAATAAAATTTCTCTAGTAATGATGGTTCGTTTCCAAGACAATAACCTGTAAGTGTGTGTGTGATAAGTGTGGGGTCGTGAAGCGTGAGTATTTACATATTGTAGTGTGAGTTGTGTGAGTTTAGATGGCGTGGCTTCTGAGACTCCTAACCCCGGGTTTTGGGGCGCCACAAACACCGGTATGCCGAAGCATATCCAACTAAACAAATGGGGCACCTAAGACACATATCAGCCTAATGGTATTATATCATGTATAATACCTAAATCTCCGTTGGACCGCCGCCACGGCCTCTTATGCAACCATCCAATCTTAAAACATTTTATTGAAAGGGGTCATAATACTCGACACCCTTATAAACTTTTATTCCCCCATTTACTTGAGCAGGAATACTCGGAAAACCAACTCATTTTTCTCAAAACCCAAAATATTTATAAATCCATTCATTTGATAAGTAAAATCACTTAGCTATTCTGAACATAGAATAGCAGAAGAGTACTTTCCTAAACAGAATCATTTAATTCAGCGATATGTAAAACATTTATCTATACCGCACTAAGAATAGGGAAAACAATACTTGCATAAGAAGATTTAAAATAAATATCACTTGAACAATAAGTGATGATAGGGATACTTGCCTTTGGTTTTTAGCAGTTAGTCACACTCGTATAGACGCATTTATCTCAGTCTGGCATCTTAAGGCATCACCGTCTTTTACTGTGCTAAATCTCTGATCTGTTGCTCATGCGGTGCTGCAACCCAATATTCCACACTACTCAACTTTAGTCTTCATCCATTCCATCAGGCCCTGATCAACTCGAATGATCTGTATCTATAATTAAAAGATATAGCTTTAATCGTCTAAACGATATTACTCGACGAACTGCGCGTCAAAATCCTATCGTCTACCCATACAATAGCCACACATAATTATAACAGTCAAACACAAGAATTTTGACTCACAAACGCACGTAATTTATATAGCACATAAACACATAATTCATGTATCACATAATTCATATAACATATGACTCGGTTCGTCAAAAGGTTCGACTTGATACGTTTAAAACTGAAATTGGGTCAAAAATATGATTTATCGCTCAAAAATCGACTAAGAATGATTCGTAAAGCAAATGACCTTTCGAAACAAAAGGATTTGGGTCTCGAAAGTATTTTTTAATGAAAACATAATGTTTTTCTGAGTCTAGACGCGTTCGTTTCGTATTAAACGGACGAGCGGTTTATTTTCTACGAATAATTAGGAATAAATCAATTAATAATATTATTAATTGATTTTTAAATACCAAAATATAATTTTTAAAAGCTTAAAAACAATTTTTAGGAATTATTTAAATTAATTATAAATAATTATATTTTATTTAACTATTTATAAATAAAATTAATAGATTAAATGAATTAATCAACTAATTAAATCTATAAATAATTGATTAAAAGAAATTATAAAATAAATATGGATTTTTGAAAATAATAAAAGAAATAATTATTGGAATTTAAAATAATTATGAAAATAATTTTTAGAATTTAAAATAATAAATAAATGATTTTTGGAAATAAAATAAATGATTTTCGGAAAATAAAATAAATTTTGAATTATTTTAAATACAAAAATCTGGAAAACATATCAGGAATTGGGAATTAGGGTTTAAAGGGATAAAAGTCGGGTTTTTATTTCAGAAAACGGGTCGGGTCTGGGGGATTAACCGGGTCAACAAGAACTCCACCGGAAACTGGAAAAATCCAGAATCCGGCGTCGAGTTTCGGCCACCGATTGCAAGTCCGGTTTCGATCTACACGAAACGGTGTTATCCGTTTCTTCAAATCAATCTCACAATTGACCATCCCTGAACTCAAATAAAACCACCGAAACAACGACCAACGATTCAGTCAAGTTTTTCGGCCATAAACGCCATGGACGCCGGCGGGCCAAGCTCCAAGTCCGGCGAAACAGCGATTTCGGACTATCCTTAATCAAATTTAACGAATAATATCTCAAATCGAAGCTTGGGAAACGTACGATTTAACCATATCATCACAAGCAACAGCCACGTCCAAGATAATCCATAAAATCGAAGTAAAAAAATAAGAAAATCAAGAACTCGGGCATAACAACCAGATAATAGATCGATACAAATTTATACTCAAATCGACTCTAATTATCAATTTAAAGCTAATCATAACATCAAAATCGATCAAAACAACCCAGAAATCAAGAATAAAAAAAATCGGGTATAAATTTGAAAAAAAAAAGAAATTTTCACAATAATCAACCTTACGCAATGATGTTGATATTAAATGAAAGAGCTCATTGAGGGCTTCAATTAGAGTATTTGAACATCAAAAACGGATTACTATAGCCTCCAGAATCATCAATCAAAGTTTGAGTAGAAATTTTCACCCCCAAAACTATGTTCTTGATCCTCTCTTTTTTTCTGAAATTTTAAAAAAAATAAATAATAAACTAAAATTTCAGCAGCTATTTATATTATTACAGAAATTAATACCCTAAAATAAATTAAGGGTGTTTTATCCCCTAATTATCATAATTAGGGCCAAAAATAATAATTACAGGGAATAATTTTAAAAAGCAGTAAAATATAAAATTCGTACAAAATTCCCCAAAATTGCGAATAATTCAAAAATGCAGAAATATTGGGTATTTAAAATACAAATGATTTTATAAAAATAAAAACACGAATTTTGCGAGCTTTGACGTCCCGGTGGGGTCCCGGTCCGCTAATTGTTTTTGAAAAACAGAAACGATTCCTAAATTAACAGAAAACCTCAAAAACACATAAAATACATTCAATACACATAAAACGAGATGAAACGAGTAATTCAAGTAAACACGCGTTCTATTTACGGATTAATTCATATAAATGCAATTTAAACACATAACGAGTATCCCATTGGATCGTATTGGGTCCGAAAATAGATTTCCTAGCCGCTAAGTAACTATAAAAATGATACAATTTAATACTAGATTTGGATAATTATCAAAACAAAGCTTCATATAAAACATTTTATACGTAACTAAGATAATAATATCTCGCCTTTTGAGAATACGGATTTTTATCGATTTATAAAATGATTAGCGTATCAAAATTTTACGCCGAGACTCGCACAGGTCAAACCGTAATCCGGATCGAAAAGGTTAAAACACGGAAAATATCCGGAATTATCAGATTAGATTAAGAAGGAGTTTTTGGAAGAGTTTCGGGTTGTAAAAACGCAAAAACGGTTGAAGTTGGACGATTCCCGGTTTTATAAAATAGTTTTATAATTACTCAGAAAATAATTATTAAATCCATAAATCATTATGAAATCATATAACAGTCCAAAAATTACCAGAAAAATATCACAATTATCTATATTTTATTCTGAACATATAAAAATTAAAAAACCCAAAGAATATCATATATAAACATCCAAAACATCAACTTCAATTACCAGATAATTCACTAAAATTCACATAAAATCACATAAACAATTCCAAATAATAATAATAATAATATCTGAAAATATGGGATATTACATCTGTGATGCAAGATTTGCACACAGCTCCTTACAAGTTGAACTTACAAAGAACAGATAAATTCTTTACAGATTTAGCTTTATCTATTTCTCTGATAATTGCTTGCTTAATTCAATACTGTTCTACTTGCTACCCTTGGTTTATATATCACCAAGTTACTTGATAAAAAGACAAACAAGTAAGACAAAATGTTTCTTAGTCTAATTACATGCTTCTTCATTTCTCTATCCAGCATCTTTGAATATCTTCGGTTTAGCATGGAAATGGAAATGCTTCTTTGTTCTCTAAAACCTGTAAATAGGCTGCCACCTTCCATTTGTATCTAATCAACCCATGTGACTGTCAAGTCACTATCAACTGCTATTTGAATTTAAACATCTGTTGAAACTTCATTGGATCATCCGTTGAAACTGTGTTGAATTATCCGTCGAAGCTTCACTAGATCATCCGTTGAATGTGACTTGGTTCATCCGTCAAAGCCTTGTAGAATCATCCGTTGAAAGTCTTCCATAACAGTTAGCTCTATTTCACTTATGTAAAATTACAAGACATCTAATATTTACAATTAGCCAACCTATTTTGCATATCACACTAGTAGTTAACATGACTTTGAATATCCTACAACTTCTAGATCTTTAAGGTATTGTAGAATGCAGAAATGTGTTACAAGACTTATTGATACATAAGCTACTCTTTCAATGGATGTTAAAGTGATCATCCGTTGAAAGCTACAAAATCACTAAATTAAATCTACTAAGGTGTTTTATTTAACTTATTATCAAGTACACAACATATTTCTAACACCTTCGTACTTCAGAGATTGATCATTTGATGTAGAAGCCATTACAAGACCACTTTATCAATGGAACTCGAGATTGTTTTATCATGGACTTGATTACTTCTTCTCCTTGAATAAACTTTCCCATTCCTTTCTGAAGATTCTTGATTTTATCTTCCAGTTCCTTGATCTTCTTAGCGTGTTTGGATATTTCACTCAAGCTTTCTAATTTGCTTAATTTGAATTCCTCCAAATAGGCATTTTAAGCTTTAAGATCAATTCTCGGTGAGAAGAGTTCTTTTGTGAGTGTGTCATTCCTTCTCAGAATTTTTTTGTTATTTCCTTCAAGTTGTACAATCTTCTCCTTGAGATTTTCTATTATTTCCACACTTGATTTGGAATCCATTAAATCTGAGATGATTTTTCAAAGATGAACATTTTCTTGTTCTAGCTCATAGTTCTCATTCTTTAGATTCATAAGCTCAATCATTAATCGACTACTATTATCCGCAAGTTTACGTCATCTAAAGAGCAATTATCATTATGTACTTTAGAACTAATAGAGTTTACCTCACTACCTGAGTCTGAACCATTGTAATTAGTTTCACATGAATCTTTAAGTCCAACAAGAGCTAGGTTGACCATCTCCTCACTTGAATCATCAGAATATGAATCATCATCATCACTTCAAGTCAGAAGTGCTATGTATTTTATTTTGTCTCTGAAATTAACTTGTTGCTTAGGTTGATTTGACTTATTATTCAGCTTGTAATAATTACTTTTGAAGTGCCTTTTCTTCCCACATTCATAATATGTGTCTACTGTTAGGGCGAAAACACGTGTTAAATTACACGCAAGTATACGCGTTCGCAAGTATTATAAGATATAAATCAGATTCGTTCCCACAAAGACTGGTTTAGGTTAATTTTAATCTATGCACTTACGCAACAATGATATGGTTATCGTTCAATGCTAAGACAAATAAAAAATTGGTTTTTTATTAAACTAAGAGATTATACTAACTAACATTAACTAAGAAAATTGAGGTTGAATTACTTATATGAGACAAACATGGGATTCTAACTTCATTAAATACTTCATTCAAAGTCATTGTTCTTAACCTTAGCATGCGATGGTGATGACGACTAATCATATAACACGAAACTAGTAAACTCCAACTTTCGTTGTACGAATACCCTACTACCAGACATCCACAAAATAGATAGAAGCTGAATAGACACCAATTATGTCGAGACCCTATATGTCTACATAAAGGTTTAATGCGCAAGTTATCTATCGTGATTACATAGGGAAAGTAAGATGGTTAAAATTACCTACGAATCATGCATAATAAATACATAAACCTATGCTAGGATGGCAAGTTCTAAACCTTTATATTCACTTTCACTTTAATAGAGATTAACATATTATCTTATATGTTAGCTACGCACATAAGATGAATAAGCACAACCAATACTAGGATATCAATCAATCACCACACACTTAGGTATCAAAACAATTAACTATAGAAATCCATAAGTAAATCTGTTAGAACACCATGATAACGATTAGTTCATAACCGAACTCATCATCACCGCGGGTTCCGATGAAAGCATGGTATAAATAACTAGGTCTTTATAAAACTGAATAATAAACAAAGTACGTAATCAAGAGTATTAGGTTCAATAAAAAAAAAACTAGCATCCAAGATTACAACTTAAAATAAAGAATCACAAGAATAAACTAGATCCTCTTCGCCTTGGTTGTATTTGTGCTTCTCGGTCTTCTTGATGTCTTCTCCTTAAGCTCTGTTATTGAAAACGTCTTTAAGTTGTCTTTAAATAGCAGACCAATTAATCTAGAAGCCCAGAAAATAGTCTTCTAATTGAAATAGGATTCTAAAATCCCGACACGGCGCGGCCGCGCGCTTCACCAGCGCGGGCGCACTGACATTCTGCTTCTCTGGCGCGGGCGCGCCGACCTTCTGGAAAAATTTCTCCTGCTTGTTTTATTCAGCTGGTTCTTGACGGATTTGCACGAGCAATCTTCATGACACCTTCCTAACACCATTTTAGCATCAAAGCAATGCTAAATCTCCTGATTATTCCAACTATGCCTGAAATGCAAAAACGCTACAAAACACATCAAAAACACAAATAATTTGAGTAGAAAACATCAATTCAAGCCTTTATAGAGCATTCTAAGTGGACATAAATGCCACTTAACATCTACCTTTGAGTCTTTCTTTGCACCAAAAGTTTTTCCTTTATTTCTCTTTATTATTTTGTTCTTTTCAATCATCTTATTGATTTTCCTAGACATGAAAGCTATTTCCTCATCCGATTCTGAATCCTTATCTCATTCAATCTTTCTAAGAGAAGAGTGCAGAGTTAGATTCTTCATTTTCTCAGTTGGAAGCTTGATACGTTCAGACTGACTAGCTTGAATTCTTGTTTCAGATTACTCCAACTCAATAAAGATAGTAAGATGATCCATTGTTTCAGCATTTACAGCAGATTCCAAAGTTGTAGTCTTGGCTTGATAGATAAATGGAACCGAGCTAAGTACTTTCATGTTGATCTCCTATTGTAGAATCTTCTTTCCCCAATCTTTGTAAACCATTAATTGTATTCTGAAATCTTACTTGAGCTTCCTTGATAGTTTCACAATCCTCAAGCTTGAAGTTTCCAAAATCATTCATTAGAGCACTGTGTTTCATCTTTCCCAATGCCTTGGATCCTTCATGATATATTTCAAGAGCATCCCAAATTTCTTTTGCAGTTTTGAGAGAAGAAACTTTTTCATATTCAGATTGATTTAGACCCATGATAAGCATGCTCCTTGCTTTTCCATTGTAACCGATCTTTAAAAAATTCAGGAGTGAGTGCTTTAACATCTTTGACTTTGCATTTATCATCTTTGAACTCATATAGACCTTTCTGAACAACTCTTAGAACAAGTTTTTCCTGGATAAATGAGTTTTCATTTTACTTTCCACCAGTTATAGTTATCAACTCCAGTGAGAATAGGAGTCCTCAAATCAGTCTTTCCAAGAAATAAGTCACCCATTTGGTCGATACTTTTCTTGTTACAAAATTTTAGTATACCAAAAATCTGATACCAAGTGAAATTCTACAACTAGAAGGGGGTGAATAGGTGTTATGGGTAACTAATACTGATTTTAGATTGTTACCGGAAAATTATCAAACGGTCAGACAACTTGATGTTAGATTTGAATATATGTTGTCACCAAGCTGACACTCTAAATGCAATGCTGAAAATAAATAACAACAAGTAAATAACATAATTTTAGCCAAGTTCGACCCCTATGTTTAATGGTATACGTCATGATCTCTTACCAACTTGGTAAGAGAATATATTATTAATCACTGAAATAATATGATTACAAGATTCAATAATATATTGTTAGGAATATGTGTATTAGTTTGATGATAAGTTAAACAAAACACTTAAGTAGAAATCTAGTGTTTGTAGCCTCAACGGATAAGACCATCTTGGCTATCCGTTGAAGGAGTAGCTTTACTTAGCAATAAGTTTAGTATTGTAGCACATTTCATTCTCTGGATTCAAGTTGTAATTCTTAGATGTTGTAGGAAAGTATCAGTCATGTTGACTACTAGTGTGTAACACCCCCAGATCCGGGGTCGGGGATCCGGGTCGTCACGGTCTTTCTCTCCACAATATCACTTAACTTAATTAATAATAAATATCCTCATGTTGTGACCCCACACTAACACACACCACAACCCATTATAGTCTCAGAGATGAAATTGAAATAAGTACAAGTCCTTGAATCCACAATTTAAAAGTTATTACAACCCAAAATGATTACTTGATAAGTTTACAATTAATTGCCATTATCTGCCACAAGTTATAATTATACAATATTTGGTTCCCAAAAGTAGAAGGTCTGATCTACAGATAGATCTACCTCAGCAGCTATAGCAGCTATGATCTCAACGGGAAGGCGCGGGGCGCTTCCCACGCTCTTGCGTTGGGTCTGCTTGAGTCTGGCCATCTTTCCTAACTGTTGTTGTGTGATGAAGAAATAAAGCAAGAGTGAGCATTACAGCTCGCAAGATAATATATAGTGTAAACAATAATGCAAGTATCTAAATGGATAACTTACTAAAATCCTTTATCAGGTGTAAGATAATTACTTACTGGATATAAGCAAAAACAAGGGATGAAGTTACCAAATACTTCACTATACTTATATCGTTTATAAAGCTACTTGAACTACCACTGTTCAAGGTATAAGGAGCTTTCAACAGTTCATCATATAGATGAGATTACAAGACAAGATTTGAATAGATTAAATCTTTGAAATATTATTGAATGAAATGAAATTATGAGATACTTCATTAAGTCCCGATATATATATCTGCATATATATCTCTTTATACATTTCCTGAAAACCTCTATCATGTAAAGTATGAACAGAGTTTGTAACATCCAATGAATTTTTGGAAAGGAAAAGAATTGTGGCATAAACCCGATATCTTGCTGATCAGGCAAAGATACCAATAAGTAACCTTTTCTACTATAGATGGATGAATTCCTCGCCGGTCATCACCCTGGCCGCATTTGGACCTCACGTTAGACCGTTACCCGGCCACTCACGCGTGGATGGACTATTACCCAGCCCCTTACATCTTCATAGACTGTACCCCGGCCTGTCGCTTATACCGACTCAATCAGATGGACTTACTTCCTGAACATTGGGCAAGTAATCAAATTTTTGTCTCAAGACAGCAACCACGTTGCGAATATAAAATACACCACATAGCCGGATCCCTCAGGTTTTGAGCGAGTATTTAAATCCCCTAGAAAGGAAGATCTTAAATATAAAAATGAGTTTTGGGATCCGCTCTAACCTCTAAAAATCATTTTGAAGACTCGAAAACATTTTTAAGAATGTTTGGAGTAATGCTGATTTAATGAAATAAATCAGTCCCGATATATTAGAAAATATCTGAATATTATTATTTAAATAATATCCCCATAAGGATAATCCTTATAAAAATAATTGAAATAAAAGTTTCAAAACTCATACTTGAAATGAATATTAATAACCAAAGATATACTTATACGAAAGTACGATCTTTATTTGAATAATCGAAAATAAGTTTGATTATCGAAACATTATTCTTTAATAAAATAAAGAATATTATTTAATAAATAAGCGGAGTCATAAGTCCTCAAATGAATATTTAAAATAATATTCATTAAATAAAATAAACGGAGTCTTAAATCCTCGAATAAATATTCATAATAATATTCATTAAATAAAATAAACCGAGTCATAAGTCCTCGAATGAATATTCAAAGTAATATTCATTAAATAAAATAAAGTTATCGAATAAAACTTATTTGATTAATAGTTTTGAAAACTATATTAATATATATATATATAAATATATATATATATAATATACTCGGGAACATCGACTCCCGGTTTTAGCAAATGTTCACCTTTGGGTCCCCTATACTAAGGGTATACGCAACTACTGTTTATCTCTAGCATAGGTATTATGCAACTTATAAGCAATTGAATCAACAATATATAACAAGATTACGAAACAAACATGCATATATACCATATCACATGCTCCAATATATCGCAAGATTTGCTACTAACAAACATGCACTTATCACAAGATAATGCATATACATATATTTACATCACAACAACAGTATAACGGGTAGAAAACTTGCCTGAACGACTGGGGATTACAAATGGCTTGGGACGAGTCTGGTAACCTATAAACAACATATAAGTTGGAATTAAACCAAAGTCACTTATAAATCTATATTTTAACCAATTTAGACTCTAACGCTCGCTTTGCGCTTAACGATTCACTTAAGTCGCTCGAGTAACCTCGGCTCCACCATTTTTAATAAATTAACTATTACGAGTTTTAAGGCGATTATTTCGCGAGTGTCTTACCAACTGCCTATTACACTTTACATAGATGTTTCATACTCCAATTAGTCCTTTAAGGTCTTTAACCTATGTTTCAAAGTAAGGCGAGGGGTAATGGTTCGTTCGCGAAACGTCGTTACTTAAAACGGCCGTTTCTCCTAAACCGTAGATCGGAATCAGACGAACCACATATCAAAACGAAGCTCGTAACATGAACTATCTAATCATGGCAATGGTCAAAACCTAGCAGAGAGTTCTCGGGTCCTAATGTTAAGAACAAAAGCAGGCTAAAGTAAATCGGACATTACGACGGCTATGTTTACGCGATTACCCAAATTTAAAACACTCCAATTCAACCCATAATCAATCCACAATCACAACCCAATCAAAACTCCATCCAAACTACATCATAACAGCCCCAACAACTCAACATTAACAATTTATACTTATTCTTAAACTTGAATTTAACTACACTTAAGTTCATTAATCAACAATTCAAGAACTACCACTCCAAAAACTTCACAAAATCAACTAAACTCTACATTTACAACTAGCAAACCTCTCATGAATTATAACAACAAAACTAAACCTAATTATTCAAATAAAGTTAGGGTTTGGAGGGGTTATACCTTCCTTGGAGAGTGGAAATTCAAGAGAATGGCTTGGAATCACCCTTAAAGTCCTTATCCAAACTTAATCTAAACAAAACTTCAAGAACAAAAAATTTAGTTCTTGAAAAACACTATTCACCATCTTCTTCCATGATTTTTAGGAAGAGATTGTGAATGATTTAGGAGCTCAAACTTATAGGATATCCATAACTATGCATAAGGAGTCTTGGATAATTACCTTGTGATTTAACAAAGCTTGGAACTAGGATTTTGATTTTTCTTTCTTTGAAAATAAGAAAAAGCTGAGAGCTCCTTGGTTGAAGAAAGAAATGATTTTGTGTTTTGGGTGAAATGATTCTTGGTTGGTTGTTTTTAGCTTGATTTTGGTTAATTACCTTTTTAACCATGAACTTTGTGCGGTTTTAAATCAACCACACCTCCTTCCCCCTTATGTCATGCTTATGTCACCTTGTTATGTCATCATCCCTTACTTGCCCTCTTCTTATTGGTTTGATGACCTCATCATCACTAACCTCTTTGATTAGCTTCTAATTACTTGGCTAATGACCGCTGATCTATTATACGGTTCGCTTAACTTTCGTTCTCGTTTATCGTTTGAGGGATCATACCCGGGATCTTATTACTTAGGTTCCCTTAACCTTTCTCAATACATTATATTCCTTTTTATGATCCTCTATTAAAATCCTTGAATTTAAATCCTTTTTATCCTGTTACCTTATACTCAATTCTTTCGGTATTTGGTGGATTTTCGGGAAAAATCAAAGTGTTCAGATTTGGATTCTGACGATCTTTACATACGCTTATATATCATATAGAGTACCAATAAAATCTCAGAATATCCATATAAGAACCCCTACATAGTGTGGCATGAAAAGTTTTCTTGTTCATAAATATCAGCAAAAACACTATTCATAAGGGTTACAGAAAAGTTCAAAATTTTTGGGTTATTACAGTCTCCCCTCCTTAAAAGGATTCCGTCCCGGAATCAAATAGAAAATAATTGGGGGTACTTTTCTAGCATTGCGCTCTCTAGTTCCCAAGTTGATTCTTCCACATTATGATTCTGCCATAGCACTCTGACTAGCTTGATCACTTTGTTCCGAAGCACCTGCTCCTTCTTATCCATAATCTTTACTGGTTTCTCCACGTAAGTCAGATCTGGTTGCATATCCACATGCTCGTACTCCACTAGGTTCGGGGGTAAGGCTAGCTCGTAAGCCAACTTCCCAATCCGTCTTAGTATCTCAAAAGGTCCAATGTATCTTGGGCTTAGTTTTCCTTTCTTTCCGAACCTCATTAACCCCTTCCAAGGGGATACTTTTAGTAGTACTAAATCCCCTACTTCATACTCCTTGTCCTTTCGGGCTAGGTCTGCATATTTCTTCTGTCTGTCTTGGGCTGCTACTAGCCGTCCTCTGATGAGATCCACTATGTCTTTGGTCCTTTGGACCACTTCGGGTCCGAGCATCTTCCGCTCTCCTACTTCATCCCAGTATAAGGGAGATCAACATCTTCTTCCGTACAGGGCCTCATAAGGCGGCATTCCGATGCTAGCATGAAAGCTATTGTTATAAGAAAACTCGATCAACGGCAAGTGATCATCCCAACTTCCTTTAAAGTCTATTGCACAGACTCTCAATATATCCTCTAGTGTTTGGATGGTCCTTTCACTCTGCCCATCCGTCTGGGGATGGTAAGCGGTACTCATATTTAACTTGGTCCCCGCACATTCTTGAAAGCTCCTCCAAAATCTGGAGTTGAACCTGGGGTCTCGGTCTGAGACAATGGACGCCGGGACTCCATGTCGCGTCACTATTTCCTTAAGGTAGATGTCCACAAGTCTATCGACTGTGTATCTCTCATTGATAGGAATGAAATGAGCTGACTTTGTTAGTCGGTCTATAATCACCCATATGGCATCATGGTTGGCTTTTGTTATTGGTAAACCGACAACAAAATCCATGGCTATCTGTTCCCATTTCCATTCGGGAATCTCCAGGGGTCGTAAAAGTCCACTGGGTCTCTGGTGCTCTGCCTTTACTCTTTGGAAAGTCAAACATTTGCTTACCCATTCTACTACGTCCCTCTTCATTTTGGGCCACCAGTAATACTCCTTCAAATCCTTATACATCTTGGTGCTTCCCGGGTGAATGGAATACCTTGAACTATGGCTTTCACCCAAAATCTCATCTTTAAGCTCTCGAACGTTTGGAACCCAAATCCGGTAGGAGTACCTCATTATCCCTTTATTATCTCTCTCAGTATGGATCTCTTCTTCAGTCATTGATTCTCTGCCTTCATTCATTACTTTCTCTTGGCACAATCTAATCTTTTCCAATAACTCTGGCTGCATCGAGATCTCAAACAGTTTTTCAGTTCCGGTTCTGGTTACCTTTACTTCTATTTCCATTCTCTCGAAATCCTTTATCAATTCTTCCGAAGTCGTTAACATTCTGAGTCTTTTCTTTCTACTAAGGGCATCAGCCACCACATTGGCTTTCCTCAGATGATAGAGAATCTCATAATCATAGTCCTTGATTAGCTCTAACCATCTCCTCTGGCGCATGTTGAGCTTTTTCTGCGTAAATATGTACTTGAGGCTCTTATGGTCTGTGAAAATCTCGCACTTCTCTCCATACAATTAGTGCCTCCAAATTTTTAGGGCAAAAACTATTGCCGCGAGCTCAAGGTCATGAGTAGGATATCTAATCTCGTATTCCTTCAGTTGTCTCGACACATACGCAGTCGCTTTACTGTGCTGCATAAGCACACACCCTAATCCTTTGTGCGACGCGTCACTATATATCACAAAATCTCCTTTTCCGTCTGGCAATGCCAACACCGGGGCCGTTACTAACCTTTTCTTTAATTCCTGAAAACTGTTCTCGCATTTCTCCGTCCATTCAAACTTCTCTGTCTTACGAGTAAGTCGTGTCAAAGGGGCTGCGATCTTCGCAAAGTCTTGTACAAATCTACGATAGTAGCCGGCCAATCCTATGAAACTCATTACCTCTGTGGGTGTGGTTGGCCTTTCCCAATTTGAGATCGCCTCTATCTTGGAGGGGTCGACCAATACTCCTTCTTTATTGATCGCCTCTATCAGGAATAGGACCTTCCTGACTTTTAGCCGCTCTGGCTCATATTCACACCCATTGGCCGCTTAACCCAGTACTCTTTCCCGGTAGGGACACTGCTCCTCGATTAAATCTAGTTGGGAAGCTCCCTCCTACGGAACCTCCACCCATGCTCATACTTTTCCTCTTTATTCCCTTCTTCTCTCTTTTCTTCTGCATCTGTTCACTTTCGGCTTCTATAATTGTTGCCTTTTGCACCAGAGTGGCATAATCAGTAAGCTCAAGGATTGCCACCCTATTCTGAATCCACGGTTTCAGTCCCTGCTGAAACCTCCTAGCTTTCTTTTCCTCGGTGCTCACAAACTCCGGCACAAACCTTGATAACTCAGTAAATTTTGCTTCGTACTCTGCTACGGATAAGTTATTCTTCTTTAGCTCCAAGAACTTGAGCTCCATCTGGTTCTCCATAAACCTCGGGAAATACTTTCCCAAAAACAACTGACTGAACATCTCCCAGGTTATGATAGCATCTGTCTCCATGTTTTTCTTGGCCTCCCACCAGTAGTTGGCCTCTCCTTTCAGAAGGTAGGTAGCAAATACAGTCTTCTGTGCCTCATCGGTACTCAGAATCTCAAAGGATTTCTCCATTTCCTTTAGCCATGCCCTTGCCTCAACTGGGTCGGCTGATCCGTGGAACTCAGGGGGCTTAAGGGACTTGAAATCCCTGAAAGAGTTTGCCACAGCATTGTTATTTCCTTGAGTGGGTGGGTTGGGTTGACGTTCCCAGTTCTGCCTTAGTAGTTGCATGAACTGGCCCATGGGATCCATGCCTGGGTTTGGTACTGGTTGCTCAACCTCAGTTTCTCCTTCTTCAGGCTCTATCTCAAATCCCTCAACATCATATGTTTCCTCCTCCTCTTCATACAGGGAGTCATCCTGTTCAACATAATCCTCATCTTCCTCTTCATTGTGTTCCTGGTTCCTATCGTCTTGGTTATGGCTTCCCTGGTCCTCAGATCCAGGGTTCGCCCTAGTTTCAATCTTTCTTGGCGGCATGATACTGATAAATATTTGGGAAATTCAATGTTAGGTCACAATCATACACAACATTGTGCCTTGCACAGTTCTATAATGGGGAGAATGTATCTCGCAATTCTATTATATTATGACAATTCTAATAAGAAGTGCAGTAAAAATAATGATAAAAACAGTGATCTCGTCACTAAGGAACTGAACTGAAAGGAAACAAATATATACATAATGCGAGAAATACATAGTTTGATCTGGTCAAAAGTACAACAGTGCTACAGCCATCTGCCCAAAAGTGATACACAAGAGTCTATCTGTCTAGTCAGAAAAAGGGATGCTATATACAAGTTAACTATCCCGGAAAATTGGCTCTTACTAAGGCCTCGACTAACTAGACAACTAGACTATCCCATCGCCGGTCCTGAATCACACACCGGAGCGGGTCAGCTCCCATACCCTTTCCATCGCATGACAGAAGATATAGTCGGCCTGCCGCCTGGAGATCCTACCATGCCTGTCCCCCTGGAGCGACCTGAGTCTCGCTTGGGACGCGAGCTCTATCCCCGTCAGCTCCCTCCTCAAATATCGAGGTATAGCAGCCCTAGTCTCATAAGCTCGGGTACGCCTACCCGCCCTCTCCGCATCCAACTCCCTCCTGGCCTCATCCAGTCGGGCCTTAGCAACAGCCACTCGGGTCCTCAGTACATCCTGAACATAGCCGTGGGCTAACAAAGACTGCCTATGGGCAGGGTCGAGAGGTGGTGAATCTGGAGCCGCTAGGGGTGCCTCCTCGGTCTGCCTAGGCTCGGGAGTATGGGTCTCTAAGCTGTCATCATAGGGGCTCCAAGATAGTGGTGGAGGGGTAGGAGCTCTGACCACCGGGAGTGTGGGTAAAGGGGTACCAGTGTACACTACCATAGCTCTGACACGCTCCTCGGCTATTGGGACCTCATCCGGGTCCTCCTCATCTGAAATAGCAATGACCTCTGTCTCTGACTCCTCTGAGGGGTCCTCCTCATCCTCCTCCATCTCAGACTCCTCCTGATCCTCGACATCTAGCAGTGCCTCATCATGCTCACGCTCGAACATCTCAGGGTCCTCTATCTCATGCACCTACACATTAAACGAGCTAAGTTACTATCATGATACTTATAAGGGTTCCCGTAAGGGTTTTAACTGTCAGCGCTACTTTAAGTAGTCTGACCATGAACTTGGCAAGAGTTCTTATTATCTTCGTGAGTTTATTATTATATCGTCGCATCATCTCTGAGGTTTATAACGCTTAGCTCTGATACCATTTCTGTAACACCCCCAGATCCGGGGTCGGGGATCCGGGTCGTCACGGTCTTTCTCTCCAAAATATCACTTAACTTAATTAATAATAAAGTTTACACACACCACAACCCAAAATAATTACTTGATAAGTTTACAATTAATTGCCATTATCTGCCACAAGTTATAATTATACAATATTTGGTTCCCAAAAGTAGAAGGTCTGATCTACAGATAGATCTACCTCAGCAGCTATAGCAGCTATGATCTCAACGGGAAGGCGCGGGGCGCTTCCCACGCTCTTGCGCTGGGTCTGCTTGAGTCTGGCCATCTTTCCTAACTGTTGTTGTGTGATGAAGAAATAAAGCAAGAGTGAGCATTACAGCTCGCAAGATAATATATAGTGTAAACAATAATGCAAGTATCTAAATGGATAACTTACTAAAATCCTTTATCAGGTATAAGATAATTACTTACTGGATATAAGCAAAAACAAGGGATGAAGTTACCAAATACTTCACTATACTTATATCGTTTATAAAGCTACTTGAACTACCACTGTTCAAGGTATAAGGAGCTTTCAACAGTTCATCACATAGATGAGATTACAAGACAAGATTTGAATAGATTAAATCTTTGAAATATTATTGAATGAAATGAAATTATGAGATACTTCATTAAGTCCCGATATATATATCCGCATATATATCTCTTTATACATTTCCTGAAAACCTCTATCATGTAAAGTATGAACAGAGTTTGTAACATCCAATGAATTTTTGGAAAGGAAAAGAATTGTGGCATAAACCCGATATCTTGCTGATCAGGCAAAGATACCAATAAGTAACCTTTTCTACTGTAGATGGATGAATTCCTCGCCGGTCATCACCCTGGCCGCATTCGGACCTCGCGTTAGACCGTTACCCAGCCACTCACGCGTGGATGGACTGTCACCCAGCCTCTTACACCTTCATAGACCGTACCCCGGCCTGTCGCTTATGTCGACTCAATCAGATGGACTTACTTCCCGAACATTGGGCAAGTAATCAAATTGTTGTCTCAAGACAGCAACCACGTTGCGAATATAAAATACACCACAGAGCCGGATCCCTCAGGTTTTGAGCGAGTATTTAAATCCCCTTGAAAGGAAAATCTTAAATATAAAAATGAGTTTTGGGATCCGCTCTAACCTTTAAAAATTATTTTCAAGACTCGAAAACATTTTTAAGAATGTTTGGAGTAATGCTGATTTAATGAAATAAATCAGTCCCGATATATTAGAAAATATCTGAATATTATTATTTAAATAATATTCCCATAAGGATAATCCTTATAAAAATAATTGAAGTAAAAGTTTCAAAACTCATACTTGAAATGAATATTAATAACCAAAGATATACTTATACGAAAGTACGATCTTTATTTGAATAATCGAAAATAAGTTTGATTATCGAAATATTATTCTTTAATAAAATAAAGAATATTATTTAATAAATAAGCGGAGTCATAAGTCCTCAAATGAATATTTAAAATAATATTCATTAATTCATTAAATAAAATAAACCGAGTCATAAGTCCTCGAATGAATATTCAAAGTAATATTCATTAAATAAAATAAAGTTATCGAATAAAACTTATTCGATTAATAGTTTTGAAAACTATATTAATATATATATAAATATATATATATATAATATACTCGGGAACATCGACTCCCGGTTTTAGCAAATGTTCACCTTTGGGTCCCCTATACTAAGGGTATACGCAACTACTGCTTATCTCTAGCATAGGTATTATGCAACTTATAAGCAATTGAATCAACAATATATAACAAGATTACGAAACAGACATGCATATATACCATATCACATGCTCCAATATATCGCAAGATTTGCTACAAACAAACATGCACTTATCACAAGATAATGCATATACATATATTTACATCACAACAACAGTATAACGGGTAGAAAACTTGCCTGAGCGACTGGGGGTTACAAATGGCTTGGGACGAGTCTGGTAACCTATAAACAACATATAAGTTGGAATTAAACCAAAGTCACTTATAAATCTATACTTTAACCAATTTAGACTATAATGCTCGCTTTGCGCTTAACGATTCACTTAAGCCGCTCGAGTACCCTCGGCTCCACCATTTTTAATAAATTAACTATTACGAGTTTTAAGGCGATTATTTCGCGAGTGTCTTACCAACTGCCTATTACACTTTACATAGATGTTTCATACTCCAATTAGTCCTTTAAGGTCTTTAACCTATGTTTCAAAGTAAGGCGAGGGGTAATGGTTCGTTCGTGAAACGTCGTTACTTAAAACGGCCGTTTCTCCTAAACCGTACATCGGAATCAGACGAACCACATATCAAAACGAAGCTCGTAACATGAACTATCTAATCATGGAAATGGTAAAAACCTAGTAGGGAGTTCTCGGGTCCTAATGTTAAGAACAAAAACAGCCTAAAGTAAATCGGACATTACGACGGTTATGTTTACGCGATTACCCAAATTTAAAACACTCCAATTCAACCCATAATCAATCCACAATCACAACCCAATCAAAACTCCATCCATACTACATCATAACAGCCCCAACAAATCAACATTAACAATTTATACTTATTCTTAAACTTGAATTTAACTACACTTAAGTTCATTAATCAACAATCCAAGAACTACCACTCCAAAAACTTCACAAACTCAACTAATCTCTACATTTACAACTAGAAAACCTCTCATGAATTATAACAATAAAACTAAACCTAATTATTCAAATAAAGTTAGGGTTTGGAGGGGTTATACCTTCCTTGGAGAGTGGAAATTCAAGAGAATGGCTTGGAATCACCCTTAAAGTCCTTATCCAAACTTAATCTAAACAAAACTTCAAGAACAAAAAATTTAGTTCTTGAAAAACACTATTCACCATCTTCTTCCATGATTTTTAGGAAGAGATTGTGAATGATTTAGGAGCTCAAACTTATAGGATATCCATAACTATGCATAAGGAGTCTTGGATAATTACCTTGTGATTTAACAAAGCTTGGAACTAGGATTTTGATTTTTCTTTCTTTGAAAAGAAGAAAAAGCCGAGAGCTCCTTGGTTGAAGAAAGAAATGATTTTGTGTTTTGGGTGAAATGATTCTTGGTTGGTTGTTTTTAGCTTTATTTTGGTTAATTACCTTTTTAACCATGAACTTTGTGCGGTTTTAAATCAACCACACCTCCTTCCCCCTTATGTCATGCTTATGTCACCTTGTTATGTCATCATCCCTTACTTGCCCTCTTCTTATTGGTTTGATGACCTCATCATCACTAACCTCTTTGATTAGCTTCTAATTACTTGGCTAATGACCGCTAATCTGTTATACGGTTCGCTTAACTTTCGTTCTCGTTTATCGTTTGAGGGATCATACCCGGGATCTTATTACTTAGGTTCCCTTAACCTTTCTCAATACATTATATTCCTTTTTATGATCCTCTATTAAAATCCTTGAATTTAAATCCTTTTTATCCTGTTACCTTATACTCAATTCTTTCGGTATTTGGTGGATTTTCGGGAAAAATGAAAGTGTTCAGATTTGGATTCTGACGATCTTTACATACGCTTATATATCATATAGAGTACCAATAAAATCTCAGAATATCCATATAAGAACCCCTACATAGTGTGGCATGAAAAGTTTTCTTGTTCAGAAATATCAGCAAAAACACTATTCATAAGGGTTACAAAAAAGTTCAAAATTTTGGGGTTATTACATAGTGGATATGCAAATAGGAGGGCTAATTGTAAATATTTCATGCCTTGTAATTTTGTAAAAGTGAAGAAGTATCAACTGATATTGAAGACCTTCAACGGATAAGAAACAAAGCTTCAACGGATGTCTCTAATGCTTCAACGGATAATATCCATCAACGGATAAGTGCTTCAACGGATAAAGACTTCAACTGATAATGCATCAACGGATAAAGCTTCAACGGATAAAGCCTCAACGGCTAAGGCATCAACGGATGAAAGCTTCAACGGATGCTTAGTTCATTAGCAGTTGATAGTGATAATTCATAAGCTGACAGAGGCACATGGGTTGACAGAGACAAACTGGAATGTGGAAGCCTCTAGGAGGAATCAAGAAAATGCAGCATTTTCATTCTGGTGCAAACAAGGAAGTATTCAAAGATCAACAGCTAAGCCTAAATTACATTGGATAGAGAAATGAAGAAGAAACATGTGAAGAGCCTTTTTAATTGTATTTTACAGTTTTGTCTTCACTTGTAAACTTGGTAATATATAAACCAAGTAGCAGCTAGTAATTAGGTATGAATTTTTCAGAGCTGTTTAGAAAAATCCAGAGAGAAAATCATCTAGTTTGTACTAGGAAGCAGCTGTGATTTAATTATTTGAATCACAGATTTTCTGAAATAATACATCTCTGGTGGAACAACAAATCCACCAGAATAGTTTTTAAGTTCTCTGTGTTCTTAACATTTGTGTTTGAATATATATATGTCTGTATTAGCTTCAAGCAATTCACACACACTTGCTCTCAAAAACACTTAGCCTTAGAAACTGCTCAAAACTTGAAAAAGTTTTGAAATTTACATTCAACCCCCTTCTGTAAATCTCATTGTTAGTCCACTAGGAATAACAATTGGTATCAGAGCCAGCTCTTAACATACAAAGAGTTTAAAGATCTATTCTACTAACATCATGAGTAAGAAGGATATTGGTGTAAAGATTCCAATCTTGGAAAGAGATAACTATCATCACTGGAAGGTGAAGATGCATTTACATCTTCTCTCTCAAGATGAAAGCTACATCAACTGCATTGAAAATGGTCCTCACATCCCTCACAAGGTGGCCACAGCTGCTACTGCAACAGTTGTTGTTGGACAGTCTATTCCCAAGCCAAAAGCAGAATGGACTGTTGAAGATATTGAAGAGGTTCACAAGGACAAGAAAGCCATGAACATTCTGTTTAATGGCCTGAATCAAGATATGTTTGACAATGTCATTAACAGTCAAACTACTAAGGAAATTTGGGATACTGTGCAGCTTATCCAGTGAAGGCACTGAGCAAGTTAGAGAAAACAAAATGCAGCTTCTCATTCAACAGTATGAATATTTTCATTTTGAAGAAGGAGAATCATTGAATGATACCTTCAACAGATTTCAGAAACTGTTGAATGGATTGAAGCTGTATGGGAGAGTGTACCAAGTCAAGGACTCCAATTTAAAATTTCTAAGGTCTCTACCAAAGGAATGGAAGTCTAAGACTGTTTCTCTAAGAAATTCTCAAGATTATAAGGACTTCACACTTGAAAGATTATATGGAATTTTGAAGACATATGAACTTGAGATGGAGCAAGATGAGCTGTTGGAAAAAGGGAAGAGAAAAGGAGGATCAGTTGCACTTGTAGCTGACAGTGAGAAGGTTGAAGCCAGGAATGAGGAGAAGACAATGCCAAGTCTCAAAATTGGCACAAGCAAATCAGAATCAAGCAAGGGTAAAGAGCAAGTAGCTGAGGATGAAAATAATTCCAGTCAGGATGACTCTGATGATGTTGATGAACATCTGGCTTTTCTGTCCAGGAGGTTTGCAAAGATGAAGTTCAGGAAAAATACAAAATTCACTAAGCCAAACAAAAACATGGTGGACAAATCCAAGTTCAAATGTTATAACTGTGGCATTAGTGGACACTTTGCAAGTGAGTGTAGGAAGCCAACCTCTGATAAGAAGAAATTTGAGCAAGTTGATTACAAAAAGAAGTACTTTGATTTGCTCAAATAAAAGGAAAGAGCTTTTCTCACTAAAGATGATTGGGCAGCAGATGGAGTCAATGAAGATGATGATATGGAATATGTCAACCTAGCCCTGATGGCTAATTCTGATGAAAATGAAACTAGTTCATCAAGCAACCAGGTAATTACTACTGATCTCTCTCAGCTTTCTAAAAATGAATGCAATGAAGCCATAAATGATATGTCCAATGAATTATATCATTTGCGTGTTTCCCTTAAATCACTAGCTAAAGAAAACACTAGGATCAAAGAGAATAATGTGTTTTTAAGTGATAGGAATGCTGTGTTAGAGGATCAGGTAATTGAGCTTGAAAAGATTAAACTTAAATGCTTGACTGTTGAGAGTGAACTAGAAGAAGCTGTTAACAAAGTAGAAATTCTTTCTAAACAGTTAAAAAGTGAGCAAGAGGGAGTCAAGGCCTGGAAAACATCTAGGGATGTTAGTGTTCAGATTACCAAGGTTCAGGGAATTGAATCATTCTGTGAGGATGCCTGGAAGAAAAACAAAAAGGAGTTAGAATTAATTGATGGATTGTCAATGGATGTGGAATCAACGGATGATGAAAGTTATCCGTTGAAGGAAGAAAAAGAGCATCCGTTGAAGGCTCATCAATTAAAACAGGCAAGTAACTTTAAAAATAAAAATCTCAATAAGAAGGATGATTCAACTTTCAAGAACTTTATCAAAGAAGGAGCTAGCACATCCAAAGATGCCAGTAAGGTGAATATAGGACACATGACTTTGGATCAGTTTAAAAATAGGCTTAAGTTGGTTGAGGATAAGAAGGAAACTAAAAGAAAGTCTAAAAGAAATGGGAAGGTAGGGATTAATAAACATAACAATTACACACCTGATAGGTATGCTCCTAGAAAAAGCTGTGTGCATTGTAAAATTGTTAATCACCTATCTGATAATTGCAAATCTGTTAAAAATGCTCACATGCCTTCAA